>NC_091996.1:5022359-5250675 GCF_044704955.1 Pristiophorus japonicus
ATTAATTATTCATGACTTGCATCAGTTTCTCTCTCTTTTCTGTTTTCATGTGCTAATTTTAGATTACCTTTGCCCAGCAAATCTGCAGACTGGACCCACTTTGGAGGTATGTTGTGCATCTTCTTGTGATTGCTCTCTGGGTCACAGTACTTTACCAGTGAATGAACCTGGCACTGACCCACAAATGATGCAGCTACTGATCTATGAGCAATGGTTTGAGGAAAGCGGTTCTATTGAAAAGACTCATCATAAATGGGCCAGAACCTTCAACATTGTGTCGAGCAATTCTTGCTGCCCTGTGCTTTTTTAATGCTCTAAACGAAGAGGGAATCTGGACCATTTTGTGCAGATTGCCTGCTCCTATGAAGTGCCAACTCCCCACAGCTCTCACTGTAAATGAGGCAGTGGATTCTGAGCTGTTTCCATAGAAACATAGACATTTACAGCACAGAAGGAGGCCATTTGGCCATGTCCATGCCGGCTGACAGAGCTATCCAGTTCTTGGTCCGTAACCCTGTAGGTTACAGCACTTTAAGTACTTTGTAATTGTGATGAGGGTTTCTGCCTCTACTGCCCTTTCAGGCAGTGAGTTCCAGACCCCCACCCCACACTAGTGAAAACATTTCCCCTCAACCCCTTTAAACCTCCTACCAATTACTTTAAATCTATACCCCCTGGTTGTTGACTCCTCTGCTAAGGGAAATGGGCCTTCCTATCCACTCTATCTTGGCCCCCTAAATTTTATACACCCTAATTAAATCTCCCCTCAGCCTCCTCTGTTCCATGTGTGATGTTGCTGGGTTGGAACCTTGGAACATCATGGGCAGGCTGATCCTCTCGACAGTCTAAAGCATTAGAGGGGATTGAGGCATTGCTGAGTGAGCAGGTATCTCCCTTCACAGCACTCCAGCTTACTGAGCAAATCGTAGACATTTATAGCACAGAAGGAGGCCATTCAGCCCATTGTCTGCCAGCTGATCAAGAGCTATCCAGCCTAATCCCACTTTCCAGATCCATGAAGCAAGTGTTGAGAGCTGCCTTTTCCAAACCTGCAGGGCAAACCAGCGAGCAGGAAATCCAAGCATAAATAGAACCGAGTTGCCTGAACTTCAAAGGGCCAGATATGTGTGTTTGGAGGGGGCAGGGTCAGGGGTCACAGGTTAGAGGGCTCTGACCATACACACCTGACTATTGCTTCTGAGGTCCTTTCCCTCACTAGTGGCAATATAAATGAAGTGTACATGTATGTATGTTTGCATGAAATGGTTCCTTTGCACATTTATAAGACCAATATGGGAATCAGATTCTGAAACTCTTGGAGTCTTGTGAAACTGAATCAGCAGTGTAAAATACTTAGTATGGGAGCAAGCTGCCAGAAGGAGCATGTTATATGTAATAGCAATTAATACCCGAGGGCTGTGGCTGCTCTCATTTCAAGACTGATCTACCAGATTTTTTAAATATCCAGGGTTGGTGGAGTTGAGTCAGAAGATCAGCCATGATATTGCATGGTGGAGCAGGCTTGAGGGGCCAAATGGCCTACTTTTTGCTCCTATTTCTTGCACTCAATTAATTGTATCGGTCCAGACCTTTTTTAAGGCAAATGAGATTCTGCATTGATTGCAGAGCTACAGACCAAGTGGTCTTGTCACCATGTAAGGAGTTGTGTGGAGCAGTGTGTTGGGCCAGTTATCAAACCACAGCTAGTAATGTCAAGTAACAATTTTAAGTGCAGCACTCCAATTTTTTTTGAACTGCAAAATATCGCACATCAGAGTACAAATGTGTGGTTCGGGAGCAGGAAATTGCCCCAGTGCCTCCGCCCATCTGCTGCTGAAACCCTTTTGCGAGGTTTCAGAAACTAGCAGTGAAGATTAGTGCAGGTATTCGAAAGTTAGCTTCAGAGTAAAGGTTGGAGAAGTTGTTTTGTTTTACAGGGATTAACAAATGATCAGTGTGAAGATAGCAAATACCAGGTTATACAAGCTTAAAAATGCAGAAATAGGACATCTTATTTCAACACTACCTTATTTCACCTGCTCTGCCTCTTTTTTTCTTTTCAAAAGTGCTTTTTAAAATCCCCCCCCCCCTTGATTCTTGTTCCACGTGCATACGCATGCACACTTCTCGTCCCCATTTAGTGCCCTAAAAAGTCACCACCATGCGGCTCTGTACGAATGGTTGAGGTTTAGATTACAATTTCAGGGGAGGTTGGTAGCGGGCACTGAGTTTGAGGCAGCTAGGTGTGTTTCTGGGAAGTGGGAGAGAATGAATTGAGGGGGACCAAGTGTCATTTTTGCTCCATTCCTGGATTCCAATCTATTTTTGAGGTAGCTTCTGTAGAATAAGGTCAGATCCAATGTTCCCTCTAATTTTTTATTTTGTGTGCAGTCCCTTTAAATTTGCTGCACGGTATATTTTCTCGAGGCAGTTGTTGGTGTATGACCTGTGCAGGACCTCCCAATCGATGCATGGCTGAGAGCTTGTATGGGGTGGGAATGTTGGTCTGGTCACTCTGGGGCAGTGTTACGAGCTATTTAAGAGCTACTCTCTGGAAGGTTGCACCACAGTGACATACAGGGTGATTTCTCCATACACTGAGCTCCTGATTGCTATCCTACCACTGTTGGCAATTCCCAAGCACAAATGGTTCACTTTCTGTGCTTCTACTAAATTTGATATTGGGTCTGTTTTTATCTGTTAGAAACATAGAAACATAGAAAATAGGTGCAGGAGCAGGCCATTCAGCCCTTCTAGCCTGCACCGCCATTCAACGAGTTCATGGCTGAACATGAAACTTCAGTACCCACTTCCTGCTTTCACGCCATACCCCTTGATCCCCCGAGTACTAAGGACTTCATCTAACTCCCTTTTGAATATATTTAGTGAATTGGCCTCAACTACTTCCTGTGGTAGAGAATTCCACAGGTTCACCACTCTCTGGGTGAAGAAGTTTCTCCTTATCTCGGTCCTAAATGGCTTACCCCTTATCCTTAGACTGTGACCCCTGCTTCTGGACTTCCCCAACATTGGGAACATTCTTCCTGCATCCAACCTGTCCAAACCCGTCAGAATTTTAAACGTTTCTATGAGGTCCCCTCTCACTCTTCTGAACTCCAGTGAATACAAGCCCAGTTGATTCAGTCTTTCTTGATAGGTCAGTCCCACCATCCCGGGAATCAGTCTGGTGAATCTTCGCTGCACTCCCTCAACAGCAAGTATGTCCTTCCTCAAGTTAGGAGACCAAAACTGTACACAATACTCCAGGTGTGGCCTCACCAAAGCCCTGTACAACTGTAGCAACACCTCCCTGCCCCTGTACTCAAATCCCCTCGCTATGAAGGCCAACATGCCATTTGCTTTCTTAACCGCCTGCTGTACCTGCATGCCAACCTTCAATGACTGATGTACCATGACACCCAGGTCTCGTTGCACCTTCCCTTTTCCTAATCTGTCACCATTCAGATAATAGTCTGTCTCTCTGTTTTTACCACCAAAGTGGATAACCTCACATTTATCCACATTATACTTCATCTGCCACGCATTTGCCCACTCACCTAACCTATCCAAGTCACTCTGTAGCCTCATAGCATCCTCCTCGCAGCTCACACTGCCACCCAACTTAGTGTCATCCGCAAATTTGGAGATACTACATTTAATCCCTTCGTCTAAATCATTAATGTATAATGTAAACAGCTGGGGCCCCAGCACAGAACCCTGCGGTACCCCACTAGTCACTGCCTGCCATTCCGAAAAGTACCCATTTACTCCTACTCTTTGCTTCCTGTCTGACAACCAGTTCTCAATCCACGTCAGCACACTACCCCCAATCCCATGTGCTTTAACTTTGTACATTAATCTCCTGTGTGGGACCTTGTCGAAAGCCTTCTGAAAGTCCAAATACACCACATCAACTGGTACTCCTTTGTCCACTTTATTGGAAACATCCTCAAAAAATTCCAGAAGATTTGTTGCACCTGTCCTAGCCCTGCTGCTATTGTGCAGCAGCGACCCTCTTGGTCACTGGCCTTCAACCAGAAATGTCAAGTAACAATTTTAAGTGAAGCACTCCAATTTTTTTTCAACTGCAAAACATCGCACATCCGAGTACAAATGTGTGGTTCAGGAGCAGGAAATTGTCCCAGTGCCTCAGCCCATCTGCTGCTGAAACCCTCAACCATGAATTTTTCTCCAGACTCGCCTATTCCAGTGCTCACTTGGCCAGCCTCCCACCTTTCACCCTCTAAAGTTCATCCAAAACTCTGCTGCCTGTATCCGAACTTGCACCAAGTCCATTCGCCCAACACTCGCTGCTCGCTGACCTACATTGACTCCTGATCTGGCAACATGTCATATTTTTTTCAGATCTCATCCTTGTGTTCAAATTCCTCGTCCCTCCTCCAGCTCTGCACGCCTCCAATATTAACCTCTTGCACATCCCTGATTTTCATTGCCGTAATATTGGCAGTCGTGTCTTCAGCTGACTAGGCCTTGAACTGTAGAATTCCCTTCCTTTATCTCTTTGCTTCTCTCTCTTTCACACCACCCCCTCCCCCTCTGCCAGACTCTCCTTAAAACCTACCTCTTGACTGACCTGTTCTTTATAATCCCCTTAAGTGGCTCATTCAAATTTTGTCTGATGCTTGTGAACAGCCTTGGTGTTTCACTGCATGAAAGGTGCTGTATAAATGACTAGCCAGTGTACAGCCAACATCTGGGTCTTTGGATTTAGGGGTTGCTTGAAATTAGGACCAGTTGCTGCTCTCGCTGTCTGTCTTTTGAAGCTAATTCCAGCTTTTCCGTTGTGGTCTAACGCTGTTCTGTTGATCCCAGGTTCTGCCCCCATGGATGAACTACACACACTTCGGAATCAACTAGTTTTACTGCACAACCAGCTGCTGTATGAACGCTACAAGCGAGAGCAGCATGCCGTACGGAACAGGCGTCTGCTGCGCAAAATTCTCAAGGCAACTGCACTGGAGGAACAAAATTTAGCTATGGTGAGGCTTTAATAAGACATTGCCTTGGACACCCAGGTTTCTCCTGAAATGGTGCCAGAACATAACATTAGAAATAGGAGCAGGAGTAGGCCATTTGGCCCCTTGAGCCTTCTCTGCCATTTTAAAAAGATCATGGCTGATCTGATATCTCAACTCCACTTCCCTGCCTGCTCCCCATAACCCTTGACTCTCTTTATTATTCAAAAATATCTCTCTCCACCTCTCTGGGGCAGAGAATTTCAAAGATTCATGACCCTCTGAGATAAGAAATTCTTCCTCATCTTTGTTTTAAATGGGTGACCCCTAATTCTGAAACTATGCTTCACTCTTGTGTGACCAGATGTTTACAAGAAGGTCCTGTTGTGACTTGGGCTCTGTCTTTTTTTGCTTCCCCTTCACAGGTTGATTGGAAGGGTTTTCTGTCTCAAGTGGCTCGGTGGGTAGCACCCTTGCCTCGGAGTCGAAAGGTTGTGGGTACAAGTCCCCACTCCAGGGACTTGAGCACAAAAAAAAACTTATGTTCAAGTGTGACTTGAACCCACAACCTTCTGATTCTGAGGCAAGTGTTATCCACTGAGCCTGGGCTGACACTTCAGTAACTTCTATTGAAGACATTAAGATATAATGTTGCCCTCCCTTCCCCTGAGGTACTCGGGTAGGCTGCCAATGTTCCTTGTCAGAAATTTTTTCCAATTAAATATCGGCCGACCTAAGCCATTGTCTTTGGTCCTTGCCACAAATTGAGTTCCCTAGCATGTGTCTGAGGCTCAACCAGACAGTTTGCAACCTCGATGTCATATCTGATCATGAAATGAGCTTTCGGCCACATCTGCGGCATAACTAAAACTGCCTATTTCCACCCCCGTAACATCGCCTGACTCCGCCCCTGTCTCAGCTCATCTGCTACTGAAACCCTCATCTGTGTCTTTGTGACAGCTAGACTTGATGAACTCCTGGCTGGCCCCTCTCATTCAAAACTTTGCTGTCTGTGTCCTAACTCTAAGTCTCTCGCCCATCACCCTTGTGCTTGCTGAACTATATTTGCTCCTGGTTAAGCAACGCCTCGATTTTAAAATTTCTCATCCTTGTTTACAACTCCCTCCATGGCATTCAGCCTCACAACCCCCTGAGATGTCTGCTCTCCTCGAATTCTGCCCACTTGAGCATCCCTGATTATAACTGCTCAACCATTGGTGACCATGCCTTCAGCTGCCTGGGCCCTAAGCTATGTGGGGGGCGGGGGGGGGAAGGGAGAAACCGTCACTTCGGTTTCCTTGTTTGTGGGTGACATGAGCTTTGTTTCCTCACCATGAGCTGCTGTCCCTCTTGTTGCTAACCCCTCTGTGCAGAAGGACCAGCTGAAGCTCCAGGAATTGGACATCGGATCTCTCAAGCACAGTTTATTCATCGAGCAGAGCCAGTATCGGCAGCTGCGCGAAGAGAAGGAATCCATTGTCCAGCATCTCAACAAGCAGATCGCCGAGCTCCAGAAAGAGCGAGGTGACTACCGTGCCAGCTGCCAGGAGCTTCAGGTAAAGTATGCCTGATGGAACCCCTCTTCCCCCATTGGGTCAATTTGCAGACTTTGGAGCGGAAGGAGTCGGAGATGGATAAAGGTGTATAGTATGTGCCTGTTTATTTTCTATGACCACAGATCTCTGAAGATAGCAGGCCAGGTAGATAAGGTGGTTAAGAAGGCATACGGAATACTTGCCTTTTATTAGACGAGGCATTGAATACAAGATCGGGGGTTGTGCTTGAACTGTATAAAACATTAGTTAGGCCACAGCTAGAATACTGTGTGCAGTTCTGGTCACCACATTACAGGAAAGATGTGATTGCACGAGAGAGGGTACAGAGGAGATTTACAAAAATGTTGCCTGGACTGGAAAATTTTGACTGGGGAAAGATTGAATAGTCTGGGGTTGTTTTCTTTGGAACAGAGGAGGCTGAGGGAAGACCTTTTTGAGGTGTATAAAATTATGACTGGCCTAGATAGTGTATTTCCCTTAGCAGAGGGATCAACAACCGGAGGCATAGATTTAAAGTAACTGGTAGGAGGTTTGCAGAGGATTTGAGGGAGACTTTTTGCACTGAGGGTGGTGGGGGTCTGGAACTCACTGCCTGAAAGGGTGGTACAGGCAGAAACCCTCACCACATTTTTTTAAAAGTACTTGTTGGCTATGGACCAAGAGCTGGAAAGTGGGATTAGGCTGGAACTGTACCCCAGAAACTGAGGAGAGGTGTGGCGAGTTTATTGAAGGCTTGGGGAGAGGGGGGGGCAAAGTCACTCTGGTTTCCTTGTTGGTTGTGGCTGAAATGGCCTCCTTCCGTGCTGTAAATTTCTATGATTCTTGCATGTGTGGGAGCACTAGCTTCAGTATTGATACATAGTTCACCCATTGCTTTTTGTATGTCATCCACCTAATTTAGTAAATCAGTCTGAGTATTGACTGACTCAAAATTCCACCGACTCCTGTATTTACAGAGCAGATGTATTCCAGTGAGATTTTACTCCATGGTTTCATGTAAGAATTTTGTTAATTCTTTGGATGAGAGTGTCGCTGGCAAGGCTGGCATTTATTGGCCATCCCTAGTTGCCCTCGAAGGCGGTGGTGAGCTGCCTTGAACTGCTGCAGTCTGACGTGAAGGTGCTCCCACTGCTGTTGGGTAGGAAGCAACATTTCCTGTAAGTTGCACAGCTGTGCGGTGTTCCAGGGAACCCACGCAGCAGGGTTTTTAATATAAAAACAGCGTGTGTGCGGTATTTTAAAAGGCCCACACAGTGCCAAAAAAAAGGGATAATTGATCGGGAGTTCCAGGATTTTGACCTAGCGACTATAAAGGAACGATTGATATGCCTAAGTCAGGATGGTGTGTGAACCTATTTATAGTGGCCCTGTAAGTAGGTTTTGTTGTATGTAAACCTGTAAATACCATGTTTAACCACCAGAGGGCTCATCCCCTGGAGTCCCAAGGGATCCCACAATCCTTTGGGAGCACCTGTACATAAGGAGGCCTCACAGGCTGGAGAGGCACTCTGAGACCTGTAATGAAGGACTACGGTCGCACCTTACTTTGAGCTTGCAGTATCTGGTCTGACTCTTATACATTTAAAAACTATATGCAGTGAATGTTTGCTTCTTGACAACTTACGTGGTATTTCTTATGAGGTGCTTAACTCTTTGCTCAAAGACTCCCCTCGCAAGGTAGAGGATGTGTGGAGTAGGCTCCCAGCAAAAGCATTTGAGGCTGAATCGTGTCACTTATTTAAAACCAAACGAGATGAATATTTGAGCATAGGGTTGATGGTTGTATTTCAAAATTATGGAGGGTTTTTATAAAGTAAACAGTTTCCACTGACAGGAGGGTCAGTAACCAGAGGACACAGATAATTGGCAAAAGATGATAAAGAAAAATTACACAACGTTGTGATCTGGAACGCGCTGCCTGAAAGGGCGGTGAAAGCAGATTCAATAGTAACTTTCAATGGTGAATCGGATAAATACTGGAAGAGGAAAAATGTGCAGTGGGACTAATTGGATAGCTTTCATGGAGCAGGGATAATGGTTTGAATGGCCTCCTGTTCTGTAATATTCTACGCTTGTGATAGATTTAGACTAAGATTGTCAAATGCTCTCTGGGACATGTGATTCCTCCTGTGCCAGGGGAGGAGGCTGGTTCGGGAAGATGTCTATGTAGCCTTGCTGGTAACGCCTGGACATCGGGAAGATTAATAGGTGGTAGTGGCCACGATTTGGGTACATTGCACAAGTCTATGCAAGGAGCAGGCTTGATGGGCGCCATGGACCTTTTCCGATATCCTCCGAGCTCACTGGGTATTGTCCTTTTCCTTTTAGAATAAACTGCAGGATTGTCAGAAGATGATTGGGGAATTGAAGCTGGAACTACAGAAGGCCAATAACAAAGCGTGTAACACAGCGTACCTGCTGAACCAGATGACGGAGAAGGTGAGGAATGTAGCAATCTGCTAAACAAAACTTAACTGGTTCGAATAAAATAGCAATTGGCATGGACCTCCTTTTAGAATGTTGTGCAGGAGAGTTTCGCTTGTTCTCTTACTCTGCCCCATGAGACTTGTGCTAATTGTTGCACACCCAGCACTTTGTGCCTTTCTACACAGTTAGCCCACACCAATAACCGTAAAGTGTCTTATTGCCAGGGCTGTAAGGTTTCCCATCAAGCAATCCCAGGGCAGGTACAGCACTGGGTTAGCTACAGAGTAAAGCTCCCTCTACACTGTCCCCATCATGGGCAGTCCCTCAATCAAGACTTGCTTCCACTCAGTGAGTTCTCTGGTGACTACAGTCCAATGCAGGAATTAGTCTCTGTCACAGGTGGGACAGAATTGTTGGAGGAAAGAATGGGTGGGGGGGGAGACTGGCTTGCCACACGCTCCTTTCGCTGCCTGCGTTTGTTTTCTGCATGCTCGGCGGCGAGACTTGAGGTGCTCAGCGCCCTCCTGGATGCTCTTCCACTTAGGGGCTTAGATACAGAGTAAAGCTCCCTCTACACTGTCCCATCAAGCACTCCCAGGGCAGGTACAGCGCGGGGTTAGATACAGAATAAAGCTGTAGGGAGCCCAGGGGAAACTAAAAGCTGACCTTTCAACCTCTCTGCTCCTTCTTCCTGGGGGGGCACTATTGACTCTTGTTGTTTCTAGTTCACCAGCACCCAGTCAGTGCAACAGCAGATGGAATGGCTTAACAAGCAGCTGCTGCTCCTGAGCGAAGTGAATGAGTTGTACATGGAGAAACTACAACACTCACAGATGGGCTCTGTCAAGGTAAGCTTTATTGGCAGAGCATTGCTCGTGTGTGTGTGTGTTAGAGCATTGCAAATACTGGAGTTCTGTTTGAAAATCACTGGGAAATGAGTCACATCTGCAAGAATAGTACTTGGTTTCCAGATCATTGTAACTTTTTTTAGATTTTGCAATGCGATCCCTTGTAGCATTGTACCTGGGGAATCCAGACCAGGTGAAGCATGGTTAAGGGGTGGAGATGCCTTTTTTAAAAAAAAAAAACAATTCTCATCCTCCAAGTCACTCCATGGCCTCGCCCCTCAGCCGTGGCTCAGTGGGTAGCGCACACTCCTGAGTTAGAAGGTTGTGGGTTCAAGTCCCACTCTCAGAACTTGAGCACATCAATCCAGGCTGACACTCCAGTGCAGTGCTGCACTGTCAGAGGTGCTGTCTTTTGGATGAGACATTAAACCGAGACCCTGTCCGGTGTCTCAAGTGGATGTAAAAGATCCCACGGCATTATTTCGAAGAGCAGGGAAGTTATCCCCGGTGTCCTGGGGGCCAATATTTATCCTTCAATCAACATAACAGATTATCTGGTCATTATCACAATGCTATTTGTGGGAGTTTGCTGTGTGCAAATTGGCTGCTGTTACCCACATTGCAACAGTGACTACATTCCAAGTACTTAATTGGCTGTAAAGTGCTTTGGAGATGTCTGGTGGTTGTGTAAGGCACTATATAAATGCAGCTACAGCGGGAGAGAAAGCAAAATAGAAGTAGAAAGTAATCAAAAAGTGACGTCACAGCCAATGTGGTAAGTGATTGGCTGGTGATTGGTGAGTAGCTTTTCTTTTCTTTTTATTATTACCAATTTAAGGGTATCTAAGGTTAAGACATGGCAGGAGAGCTCGGCCATGTGATATGCTCTTCCTGTACTATGTGGGAACTCGGGGACACTTCCGGTGTCCCTGGGCGCTACGTGTGTGGGAAGTGTATCCGCCTCGAGCTCTTGACGGTCCGCGTTGCGGAATTGGAGCTGAGGGTGGATTCATTCTGGAGCATCCACGATGCTGAGAATGACGTGAGTATCACGTGTAGTGAGTTGGTCTTACCGCAGGAGAAGGGTCCACAGCCAGATAGGGAATGGAAGACCAGCAGGAAGAGCAGTGCAAGAAAGATAGTGCAGGGGTCCCCTGTGGTCATCCCCCTGCAAAACAGATACACTGCTTTGAGTACTGTTGGGGAGGATGACTCATCAGGGGAGGGCAGCAGCAGCCAAGTTCATGGCACCGTAGGTGGCTTTGCTGCAAAGGAGGGCAGGAAAAAGAGTGGGAGCGCGATAGTGATAGGGGATTCGATGGTGAGGGGAATAGATAGGCGTTTCTGCGGATGCAACCGAGACTCCAGGATGGTATGTTGCCTCCCTGGTGCAAGGGTCAAGGATGTCTCGGAGCGGGTGCAGGACATTCTGAAATGGGAGGGAGAACAGCCAGTTGTCGTGGTGCACATTGGTACCAACGACATAGGTAAAAAAAGGGATGAGGTCCTACGAAAAGAATTTTAGGAGCTAAATTAAAAAGTAGGACCTCAAAAGTAGTAATCTCGGGATTGCTACCAGTGCCACGTGCTAGTCAGAGTAGGAATCGCAGGATAGCGCAGATGAATACATGGCTTGAGCAGTGGTGCAGCAGGGAGGGATTCAAATTCTTGGGGCATTGGAACCGGTTCTGGGGGAGGTGGGACCAGTACAAACCGGACGGTCTGCACCTGGGCAGGTCCGGAACCAATGTCCTAGGGGGAGTGTTTGCTAGTGCTGTTGGGGAGGAGTTAAACTAATATTGCAGGGGGATGGGAACCTATACAGGGAGACAGAGGGAGACAAAAATGAGGCAAAAGCAAAAGACAAAGGAGATGAGGAAAAGTGGAGGGCAGAGAAACCCAAGGCAAAGAACAAAAAGGGCCACTGTACAGCAAAATTCTAGAAGGACAAAGGGTGTTAAAAAAGCAAGCCTGAAGGCTTTGTGTCTTAATGCAAGGAGTATCCGCAATAAGGTGGATGAATTAACTGTGCAAATAGATGTTAACAAATATGATGTGATTGGGATTACGGAGACGTGGCTCCAGGATGATCAGGGCTGGGAACTCAACATCCAGGGGTATTCAACATTCAGGAAGGATAGAATAAAAGGAAAAGGAGGTGGGGTAGCATTGCTGGTTAAAGAGGAGATTAATGCAATAGTTAGGAAAGACATTAGCTTGGATGATGTGGAATCTATATGGGTAGAGCTGCAGAACACTAAAGGGCAAAAATCATTAGTGGGAGTTGTGTACAGACCTCCAAACAGTAGTAGTGATGTTGGGGAGGGCATCAAACTGGAAATTAGGAGTGCATGCAATAAAGGTGCAGCAGTTATAATGGGTGACTTTAATATGCACATAGATTGGGCTAGCCAAACTGGAAGCAATATGGTGGAGGAGGATTTCCTGGAATGCATAAGGGATGGTTTTCTAGACCAATATGTCGAGGAACCAACTAGGGGGGAGGCCATCTTAGACTGTGTGTTGTGTAATGAGAGAGGATTAATTAGCAATCTCATTGTGGGAGGCCCCTTGGGGAAGAGTGACCATAATATGGTGGAATTCTGCATTAGGATGGAGAATGAAACAGTTAATTCAGAGACCATGGTCCAGAACTTAAAGAAGGGTAACTTTGAAGGTATGAGGCATGAATTGGCTAAGATAGATTGGCTAATGATACTTAAGGGGTTGACTGTGGATGGGCAATGGCAGACATTTAGAGACCGCATGGATGAATTACAACAATTGTACATTCCTGTCTGGCGTAAAAATAAAAAAGGGAAGGTGGCTCAACCGTGGCTATCAAGGGAAATCAGGGATAGTATTAAAGCCAAGGAAATGGCATACAAATTGGCCAGAAATAGCAGCGAACCTGGGGACTGGGAGAAATTTAGAACTCAGCAGAGGAGGACAAAGGGTTTGATTAGGGCAGGGAAAATGGAGTACGAGAAGAAGCTTGCAGGGAACATTAAGGCGGATTGCAAAAGTTTCTATAGGTATGTAAAGAGAAAAAGGTTAGTAAAGACAAACTTAGGTCCCCTGCAGTCAGAATCAGGGGAAGTCATAACGGGGAACAAAGAAATGGCAGACCAATTGAACAAGTACTTTGGTTCAGTATTCACTAAGGAGGACACAAACAACCTTCCGGATATAAGTGGTCAGAGGGTCTATTAAGGAGGAGGAACTGAGGGAAATCTTTATTAGTCGGGAAATTGTGTTGGGGAAATTGATGGGATTGAAGGCCGATAAATCCCCAGGGCCTGATGGACTGCATCCCAGAGTACTTAAGGAGGTGGCCTTGGAAATAGCAGATGCATTGACAGTCATTTTCCAACATTCCATTGACTCTGGATCAGTTCCTATCGAGTGGAGGGTAGCCAATGTAACCCCACTTTTTAAAAAAGGAGGGAGAGAGAAAGCAGGGAATTATAGACCGGTCAGCCTGACCTCAGTAGTGGGTAAAATGATGGAATCAATTATTAAGGATGTCATAGCAGCGCATTTGGAAAGAGGTGACATGATAGGTCCAAGTCAGCATGGATTTGTGAAAGGGAGATCATGCTTGACAAATCTTCTGGAATTTTTTGAGGATGTTTCCAATAAAGTGGACAAAGGAGTACCAGTTGATGTGGTATATTTGGACTTTCAGAAGGCTTTCGACAAGGTCCCACACAGGAGATTAATGTGCAAAGTTAAAGCACATGGGATTGGGGATAGTGTGCTGACGTGGATTGAGAACTGGTTGTCAGACAGGAAGCAAAGAGTAGGAGTAAATGGGTACTTTTCGGAATGGCAGGCAGTGACTAGTTGGGTACCGCAGGGTTCTGTGCTGGGGCCCCAGCTGTTTACATTGTACATTAATGATTTAGACGAGGGGATTAAATGTAGTATCTCCAAATTTGCGGATGACACTAAGTTGGGTGGCAGTGTGAGCTGCGAGGAGGATGCTATGAGGCTACAGAGTGACTTGGATAGGTTAGGTGAGTGGGCAAATGCGTGGCAGATGAAGTATAATGTGGATAAATGTGAGGTTATCCACTTTGGTGGTAAAAACAGAGAGACAGACTATTATCTGAATGGTGACATTAGGAAAAGGGAAGGTGCAACGAGACCTGGGTGTCATGGTACATCAGTCATTGAAGGTTGGCATGAAGTACAGCAGGCGGTTAAGAAAGCAAATGGCATGTTGGCCTTCATAGCGAGGGGATTTGAGTACAGGGGCAGGGAGGTGTTGCTACAGTTGTACAGGGCCTTGGTGAGGCCACACCTGGAGTATTGTGTACAGTTTTGGTCTCCTAACTTGAGGAAGGACATTCTTACTATTGAGGGAGTGCAGCGAAGATTCACCAGACTGATTCCCGGGATGGTGGGACTGACCCATCAAGAAAGACTGGATCAACTGGGCTTGTATTCACGAGTTCAGAAGAGTGAGAGGGGACCTCAGAAACGTTTAAAATTCTGACGGGTTTGGACAGGTTGGATGCAGGAAGAATGTTCCCAATGTTGGGGAAGTCCAGAACCAGGGGTCACAGTCTAAGGATAAGGGGTAAGCCATTTAGGACTGAGATGAGGAGAAACTTCTTCACCCAGAGAGTGGTGAACCTGTGGAATTCTCTACCACAGGAAGTAGTTGAGGCCAATTCACTAAATATATTCAAAAGGGAGTTAGATGAAGTCCTTACTACTCGGGGGATCAAGGGGTATGGCGTGAAAGCAGGAAGTGGGTACTGAAGTTTCATGTTCAGCCATGAACTCATTGAATGGCGGTGCAGGCTAGAAGGGCTGAATGGCCTGCTCCTGCACCTATTTTCTATGTTTCTAAGTCTTTTTCCCTATCTCCATAGCCTCCGCCAGCCCTACAACCCTCAGATCTCTGTGCTCCTCCAATTAAGGCCTCTTGCACATCCCCAATTTCCTTTGCCCCTCTATTGGTGGCTGTCCTTCAGCTGCCCCTCTCTAGCTCTGGAATTGCTTCCCTAAACCTGTCTTACTACTTTCCTCCTTTTAGATGCTCCTTAACCTACCTCGTCCCCTGTCCTAATATCTCCTTGTGTGGTGCTCAGATTTTCTGATTATGCTCCTGTGAAGCACCTTGGGATATTTGTTATGTTAAAGCCACTGTATAAATGCAAGTTAATAATTGGACCAGGGCGCACAAACTTACTTCGATTCCTATTTTGAAGTCATATTACATTCTGTCCTTGCGTAGTGTTTACAGTACAGAAACGGGCCATTTGGCCCAACTTGTCTCTGCCAGTGTTTATGCTCCACATGAGCCTTCCCATAGCCAACTTCATCTAACCTATCGACGTGCCCATTTGTATTCCTGTTGGATTTCCATTGCATGGATACAGGAATTTCTATGTGAACTTGTCACTTTGTAATTACAGCCTCCTGCACTGCCTTCACTGACAGGAGGGTGTAAGTAGTGTGACATCTTTACAGACAGATTCCAGTCTGAACATAGACAATTGTTGGGGGGGAGGGGCGGGTGGACGTACCATCCATCAGATGAGATGTTAAACTGTTCAGGTGGGTGTAAAGTCCGATGCTAATTTGTATTTAGTGTTTGTATTAATGCCTTTCTCTTTTTTTTTTTCTTTCCAGTATAAACATAAATTGGTCACCTGCCATGTGTTGTATTCAATTTCCCCCTTCCCATCCCCCTTGTGTTCAGGCGGCGGAGACGGAGATGTTGCAGGTTTCTTTAGTTCGAGAGCGGGAGAAGATGCGACACCGCATCCAGCAACAGGTGCAGAGGATGGAGGCCTCTCAACACCGCATCATGGAACTGGAAAGCCAGCTAACCAAGAAAGAGCACCTTTTCCTGGAGCAAAAGAAATATCTGGAGAATGTCAAAAACATGGCTAGGTGGGTGGGGCCCTTGGGGCGGTGGTGTGTGGGGCCCTTGGGGCGGTGGTGGGTGGGGCCCTTGGGGCGGTGGTGGGTGGGGCCCTTGGGGCGGTGGTGGGTGGGGCCCTTGGGGCGGTGGTGGGTGGGGCCCTTGGGGCGGTGGTGGGTGGGGCCCTTGGGGCGGTGGTGGGTGGGTGGGGCCCTTGGGGCGGTGGTGGGTGGGTGGGGCCCTTGGGGCGGTGGTGGGTGGGTGGGGCCCTTGGGGCGGTGGTGGGTGGGTGGGGCCCTTGGGGCGGTGGTGGTGCTGGGTGGGGCCCTTGGGGCGGTGGTGGTGCTGGGTGGGGCCCTTGGGGCGGTGGTGGTGCTGGGTGGGGCCCTTGGGGCGGTGGTGGTGCTGGGTGGGGCCCTTGGGGCGGTGGTGGTGCTGGGTGGGGCCCTTGGGGCGGTGGTGGTGGTGGGTGGGGCCCTGGGGCGGTGGTGGGGGTGGGGATCTTGGGGCGGTGGTGGGGGTGGGGATCTTGGGGCAACGGTGGGTGGAGCCTTTGGGGTGGCGGCAATGCATTTATACTTGAGCCATAAGGCGAACTTGACTTTTCTCTGTATTGGAGCCAATGTTCCGTCTAATTCCATCCCTTTAAAGTTGCTGCATGTGCACAATGTCTTCTGGCAGCAATGGCTTGAGCGGCCTGCGCAGGACCTCCCATTGGTGCGTGCCCACACACCTTGTGGGGCAAACTCGATCGGCGCCCTGGAGGATCTGAAATGTTTGGCAGGGCAACGTTGCTGATGGATCGGGAGATGGACCCTGAACACCCCCCTCTCGCTGTCGCTGTCTTACTGAATCTATGTTTCTTTCAGTGGCGAGTTGCAGGCAGCAGAAAGCCGCTACGAAGCCCAGAAACGGATAACGCAAACCCTACAGTCTGAAATCCTGGAACTCTACAGCAAGTTGGAGCGGGCGGGCCTTCCAGAAAAACCAGCTGAAGCGGAGAGAGCGGTGCGGCCTGCAGAGGACAGGTAAGGAGAGGGAGGCGTTTGTTCTGTGTTGGCTTCTGCGTGTGCCTTAGCGGGAACATGTGTTGTCATGGTGTCCTTTCACCCCTGTGACCTGGATTGTTGACACGGCTCAGACTGGCAGGGAGGGAGGGTGTCATCTCGCTGCCAGCTGTAAGGATTATAATCGAAATGAGTTTGAGCAACCTGCCTTTGGTGGGTGCAGATCTCTTTGGTACCTCACCACAAGACGTGGTTCTTCGAGTGAGCAGGTGATTCACAACCAACCTTGTGCGCCCCCCCCGCAAACCATTGTCCAAACATAGTTAAAGCGAGAGTCTCTGAATACATGATTGTGTACCTTCTACTTGTCTAATTTGGCACTGATGGCCGTTCTAGTGCTCCGAACGCTACAGACATGTGACTGACCATGAGACCCACCTAGTCTCGAGTACAAAGTTGGGCATAATTTTAAGAACGCTAGGACATAAGAATTAAGATCAGGAGTTGATCATTCGGCCCCTCGATCCTGCTCCGCCATTTAATAAGATCATGGCTGATCTGATCATGGACTCAGCTCTACTTCCCTGCCCGCTCCCCATAACCCTTCACTCCCTTATTCAAAAATCTGTCTATCTCCGCCTTAAATATATTCAATGACCCAGCCTCCACTGCTCTCTGGGGCAGAGAATTCCACAGATTCACAACCCTCAGAAGAAATTCTTCCTCATTTCCATTCAAAATAGTCAACCCCTTATTCTGAGACTGCCCCCTAGTTCTAATTCCCCCCACGAGAGGAAGCATCCTCTCTGCATCTATCCTGTCAAGCCCCCTCATAATCTATCTTGTTTTAATAAGATCACCTCTCATTCTTCTAAATTCCAATAAGTATTGGCTCCACCTGCTCAATCTTATGACAACCCCGTCATCTCAGGAATCAACCTCGTGAACCTTCTCTGAACTGCCTCCAATGTAAGTATATCCCTCCCTTAAATGAGATCAATGCTGTACACAGTGTGCCAGGTGTGGTCTTATCAACACCCTGTACAGTTGTAGCAGGACTTCTCTGCTTTTATACACTCCCCTGTTGCAATAAAGGCCATCATTCTATTTGCCTTACTAATTGCTTGCTGTACCTGCATGCTAACTGTGTTTCATGCACAAGGACTCCGATCCCCCTCTACCTTGTCTCCTTATGTGACTGTGTTAAATTTTGTTCCATGAAGCACCATGGGACATTTTACTATGTTAAAGGCGTATAACTTCTAGTTGCTGTTGTACTTGAGGCAAATAAGGGATCCATTGAAGGGGAAGTAGGAGAAACATGAGGGACTGATGAGGAATTTATTTTGAGGGTTGTAAATCTGTGGAATTCACTGCCTCAGAGCTGTGGAAACTGGGTCATTGAATAAATTTAAGACTCAGATAGACAGTTTCTTAACCGAGAAGCGAATAGGGATTATGGGGTATGGGCAGGGAAGTGGACCTGAGCCAATGATGGGATCAGCCATGATCGTATTAAATGGCGGAGCAGGCTTGAGGGGTCGTATGCCCTACTCCTGTTCCTATTATCTTGCGTTATGACACAGGAGTAGCAGAATGTGCTGATGGGGTGAACGGATGAAGACTAGTGTGGAGTATAAACCAGTTGTGCTGAATGGCACTGTACTCTACAAAATCTGAGCTGGAGTAAAATCTATATCCATTAATCTATTTTTGCTGCTATATTCTCAGTATGTAATTTTTTCCAATAGGTCTGAGAACATTTCTGACTCGCCCGATAAGACCCCAGATGATGCGGAGAGCAAAATCCGACAAGCCAAGCCCCCTGTGGCCCCCAGCACCTCGACCGAGCGGTCTCCCAGCAGGAAGCTGCAGCTGACACCCCCTCCCGCCGAGCCGGCAGTCCGGAGCCCGGGGATCCCGAGCCCAAGCCTGCTGGAGCAGCCGCCCGCCCCAGTCACCGTCGGCTCCTACCCCAGCTCCAAGAGTTTTCTCGGGATGCGGGCCCGCGAGCTGTTCAGGAACAAGAGCGAGAGCCAGTGCGACAGCGAGCGGCCCAAAATGGACGGCCTCTCGGACTCCCTGAAAACCGAGTGTGACGTGGAGCTGGGCGGCTCCCTGGGGCCCTTGAAACTGCAAGTGCCCGAGCGGGCCCCCAGTCCCGACGGCGTCCGGCAGCTCAGCATCATGGACTACGACGGAATGCATCACAACCAGAATTAATCGAGGGTGGGGGGAGGAGGCTGGGAGTGGGGACGGAAGGAAAGAAACGAGTCAGTATTCTAAGCAGTTAATGCCTGCTTTGCTTTGTAAGCATGTCGTAAGTTTAAAACAAGGTACAATCCAGTTTAAGGGCCGTGGGCTCCCTTCAGTGGAATGTTTATATATTTAAGAGAAAAAAAAACAAAAAAAAACTTGATATCAAATCCCTGTGTAACTGTGAACAAATAAGTCTGTCTTTCATGTTTTGCACTACATTATGTTGTACGTATGGTATGTCTGAGACAAAGGCCACCCAGGTATGACGGAACATCTGATTGGAACCTTTTTATACTCCCTCCCTCTTCGATTGCTTGCTGCTGACCCAATCGGACTGCTCCTCCTTCAGTTGGGATGGAAGCATGACCTTGAAGACGTTCGTCGTACAAGCGGACAAGCTATCTTGCGGTGTTCAAAAGAAGAAACGGCTGGACCAACTCCCCGCAGGACCTTTGTATCAGACTGTGTACTTTAAATAATGAAACACTGCTGTGATTTAACCCCCCCCCCTTACTTTTACCCCAACACTGCAGTCGCTGTTTTCCCCCAAGCTGCGATGATTCTGAATCTTTGAACTTCCTCGCCAATTGAAATCTAGCTGGAGACCAGGGGCAGAACTACTCGTGAATCTGAGCAAGTGCCCCAACTCGCCATTTGAAAGTGCGGTGGTCTTGTCCAGCAATATTTTGCCAAGATTTGTCTTTTGCGGGGGGGGGGAGAGAAAGGCGGCAGCTGGGGAGAGGGTTTGTCTGACTGCTCAGATACAGTATTTTTTGGGGGTTCAAAATTGATTTGAGGATGAATATTGCACAGTGATTTAATAAAGGGCTACCCTCCACACTTGCAATTCTCTTTCGTTTGAGTTTATTTGCGTCTCCTGGTCGTTCTCATCGCATTTCAGGTTTGTTCCAGGCACTTTTACCGTGTGTTTCTACAGGTGAGCCCACACACCTGTGATCGAAGATTGTGGGTTGCAGGGTGGACATTTGTATCAGGCGAGGTATATATGGATATAGAATAATTGCTTATTGTCTTTCATCCTGGGGGTCTCCAACTGATGCACTAAAGACTGTGTATATCTGGCTAAAATTATTGAAGTAAAGTTAAACAAGCTAGAGCAAACAGCAGATTTCACAATGACAGTAAATTCTGAAGTTTCAAAATGAATGTTTGAGATGTTGCACTGCCTACTATCTGACTGGTAAAATACATGGCAGTAGAAATGCACTAATCAAGACTATCTATAAGAAATAGGAACAGGAGTAGGCCATTTGGTCCTCGAGCCTGCTCCGTCATTCAATATTGTCTGTTTTTAAATGGGCGACCTTTTATTTTAAAACTATGCCCCCTAGTTTATAGATTTTCCCCACGACAGGAAACATCCTCTCCATCAACCCTGTCCAACCCCCTCAGAATATTCTATATTTCAATAAGATTACACCTCATTCATCTAAACTCCCTGTAGGCCCACCATGCTCAATCTTTCTTCAGACAACCCATTCACCTCGAGTCAACCTCGTGAACCTTCTCTGAACAGCCTCCAATGCAAGTATATCCTTCCTTTTTAAATGAGACCAAAACTATACGCAGTACTCCAGGTGTGGTCTCTCCAATGCCCTGTACAGTTGTAGCAGGACTTCCCTACTTTTATACTCCATCCCCCTTGCAATAAAGGCCAACATTCCATTTGTTTTCCTAATTGCATACTAACTTTGTTTAATGTTCAAGGACCCCAGATCCCTCTACCACAGCATTTTGTAATCTCTTCCCCCCCCCCTCCCCCATTTAAAAAATAATTTGCTTTTTTATTCCTACCAAAGTGGATAACCCCACATTTTCCCATATTATACTCTGACCAATTCTTGCCCACTTAATTAGCCTATCTATAAATCTTTTTAGATTATTTGCATCCTCCTCACAACTTGCTTTCCTACATATCTTTATCAGCAAATGTGGCTACATTAGTCACTTTATCCAAGTCATTAATTTAGATTGTAAAAAGTTGAGGCCCCAGCACTGATCACTGTGGCACCCCACTAGAGATTGAGATTGAACCACCCTTAGCCAGAACACCCTTATCTGGAACCACCCCTCATCCAGAACCATTCCCAATCACTGGCCTGACCCCCCCCCCACAATGATCTCTCTGCTCACTCTCTGCCCCAAGCCAGGCAGCCCTGATATCCCCTCCCCTTGCTCAGTACCTGTACCATCCAATTATTCCGTTTAAAAAATCCTTTATCCAGAACAAGCCAGGTTCTGGATAAGGGAGGTTAAACCTGTAGTTAGTTTGCCAACCTGAAAATGATCTATTTATCCTCACTCTGTTTTCTGTTAGTTAGCCAATCTTCTATCCATGCTAATATGTTTCCCCAACCCTGTGAGCTCTTGTGCAGTAACCTTTTATATGGCACCTTATCAAATGCCTTCTGGAAATCCAAATACACTTTCTACTGGTTTCTCTTTATCCACCCTGCTTGTTACATCCTCAGATTTTTCAAACATGATTTCCCTTTGATAAAATCCTGCTGAACTGCATTATGGTTTTCTAAATGTCCTGCTACTACTTCCTTTAATAATGGACTCCAGCATTTTCCAAATGACACATGTTAGGCTAACTGGTCTATAGTTTCCTGCTTTCTGTCTGCCTCCTGTTTTACATTGGATAACCACATCTATAACACTCAGCTGGGACCTCCAGAATCCAGGGAATTTTGGTAGTTTGCAACCAATACATCCTCTTATCTCTACAGCCACTTTGTAAGACCCTAGGATGTAGGCCATCGGGTCCAGAGGACTTGTCCATCTTTAGTCCCATTGGTTTGCCTAGTTTTCCTGTAGTGATTGTTTTAAGTCGGCCCTGTCCCCAGTGTCTCTTTTCCCCCCCCCCCCCCCCCCCAGCAGTAGTTCCTAGTTTTATCCATTTTCTCGGTGTCTTCTACCGTGAAGACCGATACAAAATATTTGTTCAGCATCTCTGCTATTTCCGTGTTTCCCATTGATTCCCTAGTCTCATCCTCCCTAAGGGACCAACATTTAATTTAGCTATATACCTGTTGAAGCTCTTGCTGTCTGTTTTTATATTTCTCTTGCTAGTGTTTACTCATGCTATCTTCTTATTAGTTGGCCTTTGCTGGTTTCTAAAAATTTCCCAATCCTCTGCCCTTCTACTATTCAAAACATTGTATGCCTTTGTTTTCAATTTGATACCATCCTTTACTTCAGTGGGATGTGGGTGTCATTAGTGAGGCCCACATTTATTACTTGTGCCTAATTGCCCATGAGAAGATGGTGGTGAGCCATATACTTAAATTTGTGGGGGTGAAGGTACTCCTATAGTGCTGTTGGGGAGGGAGTTCTAGGATTTTGATCTAGCGACGAAGGGACAGTGACATATTTCCAAGTCTGGATGGTGGGGAACTTGGAGGGGAACTTGCAGGTGATGGTGTTCTCATCCACCTGCTGCCCTTGTCCTGCTAGGTGATAGAGATTGCAAGTTTGGGAGGTGCTGCCAAAGAAGCCTTGGTGAGTTGCTGCAGTGCATCTTGTAGATGGTACACACTGCAGCCACGGTGCGCTGGTGGTGGAGGGAGTGAATGTTGAAGGTGGTGGATGGGGGGCTGATCAAGTGGGCTGCTTTGTCCTGGATGGTGTCGAGCTTCTTGAGTGTTGTTGGAGCTGCACTCATCCAGGCAAGTGGAGAGTATTCCATCACCCTCCTGACTTGTGCCTTTTGTAGAGGGTGGAAAGGCTTGTGGGAGTCAGGAGGTGAGACACTTGCCATAGAATACCCAGCCTCTGATCTGTTGCCATAGTATTTCTGGCTGGTCATGTTAAGTTTCTGGTTAATGGTGACCCCAGGATGTTGATTTGGGGGAGGGGGGGGGGGAATTCAGCAATGGTAATGCCATTGAATGTCAAGGGCCAGTGGTTAGGCTTGCTTGCTGGAGATAGTCATTGGCTGGCACTTGTATGGCATGAATGTTATTTGCCACTTATTGGCCCAAGCCTGAATGTTGTCCAGGTCTTAATTATTTGAGGACTTGTGAATGGCACTGAACACTGCAGTCATCAGCGAACATTCCCACCTCTGACCTTATGATGGAGGGAAGGTCATTGATGAAGTAGCTGAAGATGATTGAGCCTAGGACTCTGCCCTGAGGAACTCCTGCAGCAATGTCCTGGGGCTGAGCTGATTGACCAACAACTGCAACCATCTTCCTTTGTGCTTGGTATGATTCCAGCCAGTGGAGTGTCCACACAGGTGTACCTTCTCACCTGCCAGTAACTGTCTAGAATAGCCCAAATTTCCTCGGCGGCTCAAACTGTTTCCTTTCTTTTTCTCCTGAGCTGATAAGTGCTAGGGTGCACTCATTCCCAAGTAGCTCAAATATCCTAGTAACTTGTATTTATATAGCACCTTTAACATAGTAAAACATTTCAAGGCACTTCAGAGTGGTGTGAGGCTGAAGGAGATTAATGAGATGGGGAGCGGCAAAGCCATGGAGAGATTTTAAAATCGAGGCGTTGCTAAATCGAGAGCCAATGTAGGTCAGCGAGCACAGGGGTGATGGGTGAGTGGGATTTGGTGCGAGTTAGGGCACAGGCAGCCGAGTTTTGGATCACAAGCTTATGTAGGGTAGTGTGTTGGAGTAGGCAGGTCGAGAGGTAACAAAGGCATGGATGAAGGTTCCAACAGCAGAAGAGCTGAAACAGGGACGGTGACAGGCAATGTTACGGAGGTGGAAATAGGCGGTTTTCGATGTGGGGCCAGAAGCTCATTTCAGGGTCAAATATGATACCTAAGTAGCAACTAATAATAAACGGATATTGAAACTGTCTCTGAAGACAATAAAGCCAGTCATTTCCTCCTGCTTTCTTCGAACCCTGATGATCTGGCTTCTCCCCTCGCCAAGAAGCTGGAGGTTTAAAGAGGCTTGACCATATAAGTCAGGCTGCCCCTCCTGCCAGTATTGAGGGAGCACTACACAGTTAGAGGTGCCGTCTTTCTGATGAGACGTTGATGCGAGACCCCATTTGTTATATGTGCAGTCTATAGGTATACTCTCTGTGTCGTCACTGTATAGTTGAATAAGATGGAGACTTGTTACCTGATGTATTATCAATAAGGTTTACACTGTGTATATACATGCTGGCACCACTAGAGGGTGCAACTGGTGGAGACTGGGGTTTCCTGCCCTGGTGCCAGGGGCTGTATAAAAGGGGAGCCACCATGCGGCTGCCTCACTCTGGAATTACGAATAAAGGACCAAGCTCACTACAGTTTGAGTACAACACATTGCCTCGTGGAGTCATTCATAGCTACACTACAGACATAATACCATCTCTCTGGTGGCTGTAAAAGATCCCACGGCCGCTATTTCGAAGAAGAGCAGAGGAGTTCTCCCAGGTGTCCTGGGTCCAATATTTATCACTCAATCAACATCACTAAAAACAGGCGATCTGGTTATCACATTTGTTTGCGGGTGCTCGTTGTGCACAAATTGGCTGCTGCGTTTCCTACAATATAACAGTTGAACACTTCAAAAATACTTAATTGGTTGTGAAGAGCTTTGGAATATCCCATGGTTGTGAAAGGTGCTATATAAATGGAAGTAGAGGTCCAGACATCTCCCCAGTGGCATCCAGGCATTCAGGCCCCCTTCGGAGACGACTGGGCCTCTACTTCCCCGCAGTGCTCCAGATGTGGTCTAGCAAGGGCTTTGTGCAGCTGCAGAGGGCTGGCAGTGCCCACGGAACAGTACCAAGGGAGGTAGCTTACTACTGACTTTCATTTTAAACTTGTAATCAACTTGGGAAACTTTAAAAACTTTGGGAGAAACTTTTAAACAACTTGGAGAAACTTTTAAAACCTCAGGAGAAACTTCTAAATAACTTGGGAAAACTTTTTTAAAACTCCGGGAGAAACTTTTAAAACTTCTGAAGAAACTTTTAAACAACGTGGAGGAACTTTCAAGAATTATTTTCTTTTAAAAATGTTTTATTAAGGAATTGAATATTGTATCCCAATCTAACTAGAAAATAGTTTGGTGTGTTTTATTAGCATCATTTTCAGTCACTTGAAACCGGGTTATTCACGATGATGCCCGATGAGCAGGTGTGCCTCCGACCAGGCGACCGGGACATCACTCCCCCACTTCACGATGGGCCTACATCCCTCCAGCGGTGGGCCAACACCCCTCTCCTCATCGACGGCTGGACCTCTCCTTCCCCACTGGTGACCTGGCCTCTTCTACTGATGAGCATCACGGCTATGACTCATCCATCCTTCCACTCCTTGCTGACCTCCCACTCGGAACTCCAGCAGACAACTTCCTAATGCCTGCCCCCAACCAAGCCTCAAGCCACCTACCATCAAGGGTGCTACTCGACACCGAGCCTGCAGCCAACATCTCACCGTAGGCAATTAGGCTCATACAGCAGTGCCTGGTCTCCAGTCGTCTTGGACCCCCTTGCCACTGGACCAAGACCTTGCTCAGCTAAGCTTGTGTGGTGGCCAGTGTGCAACGACCACCCCACGTTAAAAGAACTCATGCACAGGCATCTTCTACTCCGTTAACATGAAGTTCGGGACCTGGAATGTCAGGACCTTCATGGACAACTCCAACAACGACAGGCCGGAATGCCGCACCACCATAGTTGCCTGGGAACTTAGATACTTTGACATCGACATCGCCGCCCTAAGTGAGACTCAGCGGGCAGAGGAAGGCCAGCTCAAGGAACAAGGTGGAGGTTACACCTTTTTCTGAAAAGGAAAACCAGAGGAAGAACGCCGCCTTCACGGAGTCGGCTTTGCCATCAAAAATGAGCCGGTCGACCGCCTCAAAGACTCCCCCTGTGGGGTTAACGGACACGTCATGACTCTTCGACTCACCCTATCCTGGAACCAATGCGCACAGTCATCGGTGCATATGGCCCAACACTTGATGCAACGGATGAGACCAAAGAGGGCTTTTATTCCAACCTCGAAACATCGCTGTCCCGCGTCCCCACGGGTGACAAACTGATCCTCCTTGGTGACTTCAACGCCAGGGTCGGCAAAGACACAGCCCTCTGGGGAGGCATGATTGGCAGAGAGGAGGTAGGGAAAGCCAACTCCAGCAGTACCCTACTCCTGACAAAATGTCTAGAACATGAACTTCTCATCGCCAACATCCTGTTCCGGCAGAGGGACAAATATAAAGCATCGTGGCAACACCCTCGCTCCAAACACTGGCACCTGCTCAATTATGTCATCGTCCGAGCCAGGAATCGCAAGGATGTGCACATCACCCGCGCCATGACAGGAGCTGACGACTGCTGGATGGATCACCACCTAATCCGATCCATCATCGACATCAACATTGCCCCAAAGCAGAGGGGACAGCAGAAGCAGTGCCGCAAAAAAGTTAATGCCGGGGCACTTAAAGACCCAGCTAAGAGAGCCCTATACAGCCAGCGCCTCACAACTAACCTGGCGTGCCTTGATGACCCCGAGATGCTGAATGCCCACAGCGCTTGGTCTACCCTCCAGGCCTCCATAACCAGTGCCTGTGAAGAGACACTTGGTCACTCAACCAGAAAACACCAGGACTGATTTGATGAGAATGATCAGGAGATTCAAGAACGAATAGATCGCAAGCGCAGAGCATTTCTGAGCCTCAAGCAACAACCCAACTCGGGAGCAGCAAAGCAGCATTACAGGCGGCTCAAGGCTGAGGTCCAACAAAAAACCCTGATATGTCCTTACTATACAGAATAAATGCACACGAGGCCCATACTTGAGAGAAGGTCACTCTGTGACCAGTTACCTTTATTACCAAGACCTCAAGTGATGAAGGTGGGTGGAGCTTCCCTTTATACCTGAAAGTCCAGGTTAGGAGTGTCTCTCACAAGTTCACCCCTTGTGGTCAATGTTCTCAAGGTGTACAACTTAGGTCAGCTTATACATAGGTTACAATGATAGTTGAATATGTCATGTATGTAACCTTCATGTAACTGTAACCTTCATGTAACAACACTGCATACTGTATACACCTAAGAAATGCACACCTTGACCACAGGGAGACACTCCTCACCTGGTCATCCAGGTATATAAAGGGAGGTCCCACGCAGGGTCATCACTTCTTGGTCCTGTGAATAAAGGTTCAGGTCACAGAGTGACCTTGTCTGCAGAATGTGCCTCGTGTGAATTTATAGTAGTGTGTAAGGACATTACATTTGGCGACGAGAAACGGGAATCAACGACTCACGAGAATGGCCACCGGTAGCACAGAGGAACGGTACTGTGTTGGTAAGGACTGAGACGATTTCGTTGATAGGCTCCAGCAGAGCTTTGTCACGAAGGACTGGCTGGGAGATGCAGCGGCTGACAAGCGAAGGGCTCATCTACGGACCAGCTGTGGACCTAAGACGTACGCGCTGATGAAAGACCTGCTCGCACCCGAGAAGCCGGTGGACAAAACCTTTGAAGAGCTCAGCAAACTGATCGGTGAGCACCTCAAACAGGCGAGCAGTGTACACATGGCCCAACACCGATTCTACAAACACCGACGTCGGGAAGGGCAGAGCATACCGGACTTCGATGCGGACCTTCGCCGCTTGGCCAGCCTCTGTAAGTTCACAGACGCCTGCAGGGGGGAGATGTCACGGGACTTCTTTATTGAGGACATTGGTCATGCCGGGATTTTCAGGAAGTTAATTGAGACCAAGGACTTGACCTTGGAAGCGGCGGTGTTGATGGCTCAGACCTTCATGGTGGGGGAGGAGGAAACCAAGATAATATACGCACGCAACTCTGCTCCTAACGTGGCAATGGATCAGGGAGTTAACATGGTAAACGCGACTCAGAACCCCGCAGGCAGGCAAGGGCAATTCGACACCACCCAGGCAGTAACAGACTCTAGAGTGGGTCCTCAACAGAGACAATGGCAGGTTGAACGGACAGTTACGCCATCACGATGGACAATGCGTCCCGGGATGGGGCCATTGACACCCACTAACAGAGTGCCCAAGCGTAATCAAAGAGACAATCAGAGAGGAATGCCTGGTAACAGCTCTTTTGTTCACAACAATCTCAGCTCATGCTGGAGGTGAGGGGGCAGACATGCTGCAAAAACCTGCAGGTTTCAACAATTTATCTGTAGAAATTGTAACTTCAGTGGACATTTAGCCAGAATGTGCAGGAAGCCTGCAGCGAGGCTAATTTACGAGGCAGATGAACCAGAAGAGGGGTCTGCAAGGCAGGTTGATGCTTGGGACAAAGCAATGGATGCTGAAGTTCAGCGGGTTCATGTGGCAAACATCCACAGCTCATATACCAAAACGCCACCTATGATGATTAAAGTCCTATTAAACGGCATCCCGGTACGCATGGAGCTGGACACAGAGGCCAGCCAGTCACTTATGAGTGTCCAACAATTCGAGAAACTATGGCCACTCAGAGCTAGCAGACCCAAACTAGAACACATTGACACGCAATTACGGACATACACCAAAGAGATCATCCCAGTGCGAGGCAGTGCAATGTTGGTGGTCACACATAATAGATCAGAGAACCGGCTGCCACTCTGGATTGTCCCGGGAAATGGTCCCGCGCTTTTGGGGAGGAGCTGGCTAGCCGAGATGAACTGGAAATGGGGGGATATGCACGCCATTTCAACTATGGAACGAAGTTCATGCTCACAGATCCTACAAAAGTTTGAGTCACTATTTCAACCTGGTGTCGGGACTTTCAAAGGTACCAAAGTAGTGATACGCATCACCCCGAACGCCACACCAGTGCACCACAAAGCCAGAGCTGTGCCGTATGTGATGCGGGAGAAAATTGAGAGTGAGTTGGACAGGTTGCTAAGAGAGGGCATAATTTCGCCCGTTGAATTCAGCGACTGGGCAAGCCCCATCGTCCCTGTCCTTAAAGCGGATGGCTTGGTCAGGATCTGTGGCGACTACAAGGCCACTGTCAACCGAGTGTCACTACAAGACCAATACCCGCTTCCGAGAGCGGAGGATCTTTTTGCCACGTTGACAGGCGGCAAGCTGTTCACCAAGTTGGACCTCACTTCAGCCGACATGACCCAGGAACTGGCTGAAGTATCCAAGCTACTGACCACCATCACCACGCACAAGGTGCCTACAACAGGTGTCCGTTTGGCATTCGATCAGCGGCCGCCATCATTCAAAGGAACATGGAAAGCCTGCTCAAATCCATCCCTGGAACAATCGTATTTCAGGACGACATCCTCATCACGGGTCGAGACACCGAGGAACACCTCCACAACCTGGAGGAGGTGCTACGCCGACTGGACCGGGTAGGCCTGCGACTAAAGAAGTCCAAGTGTGTGTTTTTGGCCCCAGAGGTCGAGTTTTTGGGCAGGAGGGTTGCCGCAGACAGGATCCGGCCTACCGAATCCAAAACGGAAGCGATCCGTCGTGCGCCCAGGCCCGGCAACACATCGGAGTTGCGTTCATTTCTGGGACTATTGAACTATTTCGGGAACATTCTGCTGAACATTGTTGGAACCGCTACACGTGCTCCTGTGTAAGGGCTGCGATTGGTTTTGGGGGTACTGTCAGGAACGGGCTTTCAATTGGGCGTGGAACCTGCTTTGTTCTAATAAGCTGTTGGCCCTGTACAACCCCTGTAAGAAATTGGTTTTGACATGTGATGCATCGTCCTATGGGGTTGGGTGCGTGTTGCAGCAGAGTAATGATGAGGGCCAACTCCAACCTGTGGCTTATGCCTCCAGGTCGCTCTCCCAGGCAGAACGGGGATATGGGATGGTTGAAAAGGAAGCACTCGCATGTGTCTACGGAGTGAAAAAGATGCACCTGTACCTTTTTGGCAGAAGGTTCGAGTTAGAAACGGACCACGAGCCGTTAACATCCCTATCATTCAAAGGAACATGGAAAGCCTGCTCAAATCCATCCCTGGAACAATCGTATTTCAGGACGACATCCTCATCACGGGTCGAGACACCGAGGAACACCTCCACAACCTGGAGGAGGCGAAACGCCGACTGGACCGGGTGGGCCTGCGACTAAAGAAGTCCAAGTGTGTCCGAGAGCAAAGCTGTCAATTCCAACGCGTCAGCTCGCATACAGCGATGGGCTCTCACGCTGGCTGCGTATGATTACACCATATGGCACCAGCCAGGCACCGAAAATTGCGCTAACGCGCTCAGCAGGCTTCCACTGGCCACCACTGAGGGGGCAGCAGAGCAAAGCGCTGAGATGGTCATGGCTGTCGATGCCTTTGACAGTGCAGGCTCCCCCATCACAGCCCGCCAGATCAAAATCTGGACCAACAGAGATCCCCTCCTATCCCTGATTAAGAAATGTGTCCTGACTGGGGATTGGGCGCCCGCACACGGAGCATGTCCCGAGGAGGTCAGACCGTTCCACAGGCAGATGGATGAGCTCTCCATCCAAGCCGACTGTCTACTATGGGGCAGCCGGGTAGCCATGCCCCAGAAGGGAAGGGAAGCATTCATCAGGGAACTCCACAGCGAGCACCCGGGCATCGTGCTAATTAAGGCCATTGCCCGGTCACATGTATGGTGGCCGGGAATTGACTCAGGTCTGGTACACTGTGTTCGCAGGTGCCCGACGTGTGCCCAGCTGGGCAATGCCCCCAGGGAGACCCCGCTCAGCCCATAGCCCTGGCCCACCAGGCCATGGTCATGTATTCGCGTAGACTACGCGGGCCTGTTCATGGGAAAAATGTTCCTCATTGTTGTTGATGCATACTCGAAATGGATCGGGTGCATCATATTGAATTCGTGCACAACATCCACCAGTGTGAAGAATCTGCGTGCGGTCTTTGCGACCCACGGCTTGCCGGACATCCTGGTTAGCGACAACGGCCCGTGTTTCACGAGCTATGAATTCCGGGAGTTCATGTCGGGTAATGACATCAAACACGTTCAAGCCGGCCTCCAATGGCCAGGCGGAACGTGCGGTCCAAATCATAAAACAGGGCATGCTCCGGATTCAAGGGCCCTCCCTACAATGCCGCCTATCGCACCTCCTGCTGGCCTATAGGTTCCGCCCGCATTCGCTCACGGGAGTCCCACCCGCTGAGCTACTTATGAAACGTACATTTAAAACTCAGTTGTCCCTCATTCACCCAGTCCTGATCGACATAGTTGAGAGCAAGCGCCAGTCCCAAAACGAGTACCATGACCGAAAGGGGGAGATGTGTAGAAATAAATGACCCCGTATTTGTCCTCAATCACGCCTTGGGGCCCAAATGGCTTGAGGGCACTGTAATAGACAAAGAGGGGAACAGGGTGATTGTGGTTAAACTTAACAATGGGCAGATATGCCGTAAGCATCTTGACCAAGTAAAAAAAAAGGTTCAGCATGGACACCGAGGAACCCGAGGAAAATCATGAGCTGGTGTACACCGTGAGAACACTGACCACGAGGTGGTGAACTTGTGGGAGACACTCCTAACCTGGACTTTCAGGTATAAAAGGGGAAGCTCCACCCACCTTCATCACTTCAGTGCTGGCTAATAAAGGTCACTGGTCACAGAGTGACCTTGTCTCTAGTATGGGCCTCGTGTGCATTTATACTGTATAGTAAGGACATATTATTGGCGACGAGAAACTGGGATTTAAACCACGCGAGCATGGCCACTAGCAGCACAGACGAGAGGTACTGTGTTGGTGATGATTGGGGTGATTTTATTGAGAGACTACAGGAAAGTTTTGTCACTAAGGAATGGTTGGGGCAGGATTCGGCCGACAAACGCAGGGCTCATCTCCTGACGGTTTGTGGATCCAGGACGTACTCCCTGATGAAGGACCTTCTAGCGCCAGAGAAACCGGCGGACAAGACTTTTGAAGAGCTCAGTAAGTTGATCGGGGAACACCTTAAACCGGCGAGCAGCATGCACATGGCGAGACACCGGTTTTACACGCACCGGCGGCGAGAAGGGCAAAGCGTTCCTGACTTCGTGGCAGATCTCCGGTGACTGGCGAGCCTATGTAAGTTCTCAGATGCATGCAGAGCGGAGATGCTGCGAGACTTTTTTATTGAGGGCATCAGGCACGCTGGGGTTTTCAGGAAACTGATTGAGACCAAAGACTTGACCTTGGAAACGGCAGCTTTGATGGTCCAGACATTTATCTCAGGGGAGGAAGAGACCAGAATGATGTTTGACAAAAATCTTGGTTTAAATGCAACAAATGGACAGAGAGTCAATATTGTTAACGCGGCACACAGTTCTCTAGGCAGACAAGGGCAATCGGACATGCCACAGCATGTAGTCGATCCAAAGGGGGAATTCAAAAGGGACAATGGCTAGCTGAACGGCGATTCATGTTATCGAAAGGGACAATGCGGCCAGTAATAGGGTCATCAACACCTGTCAATGGTGCATTTAAGGACAGTTACAGAGACAGTCAGAGATGATCGACTGGTAATGGACCTTTTGTTTCCAACAACGGCTCATGCTGTAGGGGTGGAGGCAAACACCCAGCCAGAGCTTGCAGATATCAGCAATATACCTGCAGAAACTGCAATGTCTGCGGTCACTTGGCGCGTATGTGCAGGAAGCCTGCAGCCAGGTTGATGTATGAGGAGGACGGGCCCGATGTAAGCCCTACGAGGCCAAATGGACACTGGGGAAATCACTGGAAGCTGAAGTTCAGCGAGTTCATGTGGAGCACATATACAGTTCATACACCAGGATGCCACCGATAATGATGAAAGTGCTCCTCAATGGCATCCCAGTATCAATGGAGCTAGACACAGGGGCCAGCCAGTCCCTGATGAGTATCAAACAGTTTGAAAGGTTGTGGGCGTCCAAGGCCAGGAGGCCAAAATTATTGCCGATTGACACACAGCTACGGACATATACAAAGGAGATCATTCTGGTGCTAGGCAGCGCCACGGTAGTCGTGACCCACAAAAATTCGGAGAACAAGTTGCCACTCTGGATTGTCCCGGGGGAAGGTCCCGCACTACTGGGGAGGAGTTGGCTTGCTGTCATGAACTGGAAATGGGGTGATGTCAATGCAATTTCTCCTGTGGAGCGAAGATCATACTCACAGGTCCTGGACAAATTTGACTCATTATTTCAACCCGGCATCGGCACTTTCATGGGGACCGAGATAATGATTCACATAAACCCGGATGCCAGGCCAGTACACCACAAGGCCAGAGCGGTGCCGTACGTGATGCGGGAAAAGATAGAAGGTGAATTGGACCGCCTGCTAAGGGAAGGCATCATCTCGCCAGTCGAATTCAGTGACTGGGCGAGCCCGATTGTGCCGGTGCTCAAGGCGGATGGGTCGGTCAGGATATGTGGTGATTTCAAGGCCACCATCAATCGAGTGTCACTCCAAGACCAGTACCTGCTACCGAGAGCGGAGGACCTCTTTGCGACGCTATCCGGTGGCAAACATTTTTCAAAATTGGACCTGACCTCAGCTTACATGACCCAGGAGCTGGCGAGTGAGTCGAAGAAGCTGACCACCATCACGACATACAAGGGGTTGTTTGAGGAAAACAGATGTCTGTTCGGGATTTGCTAGGCTGCCGTGATCTTTCAACGAAACATGGAAAGCCTCCTCAAGTCGATTCCAAGGACGGTCGTTTTTCAAGACGGCATCCTCATCACGGGTTACGATACTGAAGAACACCTCCACAACCTGGAGGAGGTGCTACACAGACTGGACCAGGTAGGTCTGCGACTGAAAAAGGCGAAGTGCGTCTTCCTAGCTCCAGAGGTAGAATTCCTGGGGATGAGGGTAGCAGCAGACGGGATCAGCCCTACTGCGTCCAAAACGGAAGCGATCCAAAGAGCACCCAGACCCCGTAACACGACGGAGCTGCGTTCGTTCCTGGGGCTCCTGAACTATTTTGGTAACTTTCTTCCCAAATTGAGCACGTTGCAAGAGCCGCTACACATGCTCCTACACAAAGGTCGCGAATGGGTCTCCGGGGACAGCCAGGAAAGGGCTTTTAATAGAGCACGCAATTTGTTATGCTCCAACAATCTGTTAACGCTATATGACCCATGTAAGAAACTTGTTTTAACGTGCGATGCGTCGTCCTATGGGGTCGGGTGTGTGTTGCAGCATGTCAATGCCAAGGGTCAGTTACAGCCGATAGCTTATGCCTCCAGAAGTCTGTCCCAGGCAGAAAGGGGCTACGGGATGGTAGAAAAGGAAGCGCTTGCATGTGTATATGCGGTAAAGAAAATGCACCAGTACCTGTTTGGCAGGAAATTTGAGCTGGAGATAGATCACAAACGTCTAACGTCCCTTGTGGCCAACAACAAGGCCATAAATGCAAATGCTTCGGCCCGCATACAGAGGTGGGCACTCACATTAGCCGCCTATGACTATACTATTCGGCACAGACCGGGCACTGAAAACTGCGCCGATGCACTCAGCAGGCTCCCACTAGCCACCACCGTGGGGGAAACTGAGCAAGCTGCTGAGATGGTCATGGTTGTTGAAGCTTTCGAAAGCGAAGGCTCACATGTGACAGCCTGACAGATCAAAGTCTGGACAAATAGAGACCCGCTACTGTCTTTAGTCAAGAAATGTGTCCTGAATGGGGACTGGGCAGCCACGTACGGGGCATGCCCTGAGGAATTTAAACCGTTTCATAGGTGCAAGGATGAACTCTCAATTCAGGCCGATTGCCTACTATGGGGAAAACGAGTAGTCATGCCCCAGATGGGCAGAGAGGCGTTCATCCAAGAACTCCACAATGAGAACCCGGGCATTGTCATGATGAAGGCAATTGCCCGGTCACACGTCTGGTGGCCAGGGATAGATGCAGACCTGGAACTTTGTGTTCGCAGGTGCAACACGTGTGCACAGCTGGGCAACGCACCCAGGGAAGCCCCCCTTAGCCCCTGGTCCTGGCCCGCCAAGCCATGGTCACGCATCCATGTGGACTGCACAGATCCTTTCATGGGTAAAATGTTTTTGGTTGTAGTAGACGCCTACTCCAAATGGATCGAGTGTGACATTCTCAATTCATGCACATCCTCTGCCACGATAGAAAGTCTGCGGGCAATGTTCGCCGCCCATGGTCTACCTGACGTCTTGGTCAGCGACAATGGCCCGTGCTTTACTAGCATTGAATTCCAGGACTTCATGGCAGGAAATGGTATCAACCATGTTAGAACGGCACCGTTCAAGCTGGCCTCAAACCAGGCGGAACGAGCAGTGCAGATAATCAAAGAGGGGATGCTCAGAATCCAAGGGGTTCCCTACAAAGCCGCTTATCATGCCTCCTGTTGGCCAATAGATCCCGACCACACTCGCTCACAGGGGTTCCACCCGCAGAGCTGCTAATGAAAAGGATGCTCAAAACCAGGTTATCCCTTATACACCCGACTATGAAAGAAATCGTTGAGAGCAGGCGCCGGTCACAATGTGACTACCATGACAGGTATGCGAGGGCGCGATGTATTGATGTCAATGACCCCTGTCTTTGTCCTCAACTATGCTGCAGGGCCCAAATGGCTTGCAGGCACTGTGATTGCCGAAGAGGGGAATAGGATTCTGGTAGTTAAACTTACCAATGGACAAATCTGCTGCAAACACGTGGATCAAACAAAAAGGAGGTTCAGCAACCCCATAGAAGAAGCAGAGGAAGAACACGATGTAGAGTTCACTCCACCACAGGTGACCGAACACAGGAACCAAAGGGAGGAGAGCCCAGTCACTGTGGGCAGTCTGGACAGGCCTGAGGCACCGCAAACAGCAGACACTCAGGCCAGCGCCCAACAACCGGAGCCCCAACTCAGGCGCTCCACAAGGGAGCGTAAACCACCAGAGAGACTTAACCTGTGATCCCAATAAGACTTTGGGGGGGAGGTGATGTCATGTATTCAACCAGCATTGTAACCCATGTATAATCTGACCTAAGTTGTACACCGTGAGAACACTGACCACCAGGAGGTGAACTTGTGGGAGACACTCCTAACCTCGACTTTCTGGTATAAAAGGGGAAGCTCCACCCATCTTCTCCACTTCAGTGCTGGCTAATAAAGGTTACTGGTCACAGAGTGACCTTCTCTCTAGTATGGGCCTCGTGTGCATTTGCACTGTACAGTAAAGACATATCATTGGCGCCGAGAAACTGGGATTTAAACCACGTGAGCATGGCCACGAGCAGCACAGAAGAGAGGTACTGTGTTGGTGATGATTGGGATGATTTTATTGCGAGACTACAGCAACGTTTTGTCACTAAGGAATGGCTGGGACAGGATTCGGTCAACAAACGCAGGGCTCATCTCCTGACGGTTTGTGGATCCAGGACGTACTCCCTGATGAAGGATCTTCTAGCGCCAGAGAAGCCGGTGGACAAGACGTTCGAAGAGCTCAGTAAGTTGATCGGGGAACACTTTAAACCGGCAAGCAGCATGCACATGGCGAGACACCGGTTTTACACGCACTGGCGGCGAGAAGGGCAAAGCGTTCCTGACTTCGTGGCAGATCTCCGGCAACTGGCGAGTCTATGTAAGTTCCCAGATGCATGCAGAGCGGAGATGCTGCGAGACTTTTTTATTGAGGGCATCGGGCACGCTAGGGTTTTCAGGAAACTGATTGAGACCAAAGACTTGACCTTGGAAACGGCGGCTCTGATAGCCCAGACATTTATCTCAGGGGAGGAAGAGACCAGAATGATGTATGACAAAAATCTTGGCTCAAATGTGGCAAATGACCAGGGAGTCAACATTGTTAACGCAGCACACAGTTCTCTAGGCAGGCAAGGGCATTCGGGCATGCCCCAGCATGTAGTTGAACCCAAAGGGGGAATTCAACAGAGACAATGGCTAGCTGAACGGCAATTCATGCCAACGCAATGGACAATGCGGCCAGTAATGGGGCTATCAACACCTGTTAATGGTGCGCTTAAGGACAGTTACAGAGACAGTCAGAGACGATCGACTGGTAATGGACCTTTTGTTTCCAACAACGGGGCCTCCAACTCATGTTGGAGGTGTGGAGGCAAACATCCAGCCAGAGCTTGCAGGTATCAGCAATATACCTGCAGAAACTGCAACGTCAGCGGTCTCTCGGCGCGTATGTGCAGGAAGCCTGCAGCCAGGTTGATGTACGAGGAGGACGGGCCCGATGTAAGCCCTACGAGGCCAAATGAATACTGGGGGAAATTGCTGGAAGCTGAAGTTCAGCGAGTTCATGTGGAGCACATATACAGTTCATACACCAGGATGCCACCGATAATTATGAAAGTGCTCCTCAATGGCATCCCAGTATCAATGGAGCTAGACACAGGGGCCAGCCAGTCCCTAATGAGTATCAAACAGTTCGAAAGGTTGTGGGTGTCCAAGGCCAGGAGGCCAAAATTATTGCCGATTGACGCACTGCTACGGACATATACAAAGGAGATCATTCCGGTGCTAGGCAGCGTCACGGTAGTCGTGACCTACAAAGATTTGGAGAACAGGTTGCCACTCTGGATTGTCCCGGGGGATGGTCCCGCACTACTGGGGAGGAGTTGGCTTGCTGTCATGAACTGGAAATGGGGCGATGTCAATGCAATTTCTTCTGTGGAGCGAGTATCATGCTCACAGATCCTGGACAAATTTGACTGATTATTTCAACCTGGCATCGGCACTTTCATGGGGACCAAGGTAGTGATTCACATAAACCCGGACGCCAGGCCAGTACACCACAAGGCCAGAGCGATGCCGTACGTGATGCGGGAAAAGATAGAAGGCGAATTGGACCGCCTGCTGAGGGAAGGCATCATCTCGCCAGTCGAATTCAGTGACTGGGCGAGCCCGATTGTGCCGGTGCTCAAGGCGGATGGGTCGGTCAGGATATGTGGCGATTACAAGGCCACCATGAATCGGGTGTCACTCCAAGACCAGTACCCGCTACCGAGAGCGGAGGACCTCTTTGCGACACTATCCGGTGGCAAACTTTTTTCAAAATTGGACCTGACCTCAGCTTACATGACCCAGGAGCTGGTGAGTGAGTCGAAGAAGCTGACCACCATCACGACACACAAGGGGCTGTTTGAGTACAACAGATGTCCGTTCGGGATTCGTTCGTCCTCTGTGATCTTTCAGCGAAATATGGAAAGCCTCCTCAATTCGATTCCAAGGACAGTGGTTTTTCAAGACGACATCCTCATCATGGGTCGCGATACTGAAGAACACCTCCACAACCTGGAGGAGGTGCTACGCAGACTGGACCGGGTAGGTCTGTGACTGAAAAAGGCGAAGTGCGTCTTCTTAGCTCCAGAGGTAGAATTCCTGGGGATGAGGGTAGCAGCAGACGGGATCAGACCTACAGCGTCCAAAATGGAAGCGATCCAGAGAGCACCCAAACCCCGTAACACGACGGAGCTGCGTTCATTCCTGGGGCTCCTGAACTATTTTGGTAACTTTGTTCCCAAATTGAGCACACTGTTAGAGCCGCTACTCGTGCTCCTACGCAAAGGTCGCGATTGGGTCTGGGGGGACAGCCAGGAAAGGGCTTTTGATCGAGCACGCAACTTGTTATGTTCCAACAAACTGTTAACGTTATATGACCCGTGTAAGAAACTTGTTCTAACGTGCGATGCGTCGTCCTATGGGGTCGGGTGTGTGTTGCAGCATGCGAATGCCAATGGTCAGTTACAGCCGGTAGCTTATGCCTCCAGAAGTCTGTCCCAGGCAGAAAGGGGCTACGGGATGGTAGAAAAGGAAGCGCTAGCATGTGTATATGCAGTAAAAGAAATGCACCAGTACCTGTTCGGCAGGAAATTTGAGCTGGAGACAGATCACAAACCCCTAATGTCCCTTTAGCCGACAACAAGGCCATAAATGCGAATGATTCAGCCCGCATACAGAGGTGGGCACTTACGTTAGCCGCCTATGACTTATGGCTTATGACTACATTATTCGGCACGGCCCAGGCACTGAAAACTGCGCCGATGCACTCAGCAGGCTCCCACTAGCCACCACTGAGGGGGCAGCTGAGCATGATGCTGAGATGGTCATGGCTACTGAAGCTTTCAAAAGCGAAGGCACACCTATGTCAGATTAAAGTCTGGACAAATAAAGACCCGCTACTGTCTTTAGTTAAGAAACATAGAAACATAGAAAATAGGTGCAGGAGTAGGCGATTCGGCCCTTCGAGCCTGCACCGCCATTCAATGAGTTCATGGCTGAAATGTGTCCTGAATGGGGACTGGGCAGCCACGTACGGGGCATGCCCTGAGGAATTTAAACCGTTTCATCGGCGCAAGGATGAACTCTCGATTCAGGCCGATTGCCCATTGTGGGAAACCGAGTAGTCATGCCCCAGATGGGCAGAGAGGTGTTTACCAGAGAACTTCACAATGAGCACCTGAGCATTGTCATGATAAAGGCAATTGCCAGGTCACACATTTGGTTGCCAGGGATAGATGCAGACCTGGAACTTTGTGTTCGCAAGTGCAACACGTGTGCTCAGCTGGGCAACGCACCCAGGGAAGCCCCCCTTAGCCCCTGGTCCTGGCCCACCAAGCCATGGTCACACATCCATGTGGACTACGCAGATCCTTTCATGGGAAAAATGTTTTTGGTTGTAGTGGACGCCCACTCCAAATGGATTGAGTGTGCCATTTTAAATTCAAGCACATCCTCTGCCATGGTAGAAAGTCTAGGGGCAATGTTCGCCACGCATGGTCTACCGGATGTCTTGTTCAGCGACAATGGCCCGTGCTTCACAAGCACTGAATTCCAGGACTTCATGGCAGGCAATGGAATCAACCATGTCAAAACGGCACAGTTCAAGCCGGCCTCAAACAGCCAGGCGGAACGAGCAGTGCGGATAATCAAACAAGGGATGCTCAGAATCCAAGGGGGTTCCCTACAAAGTCGCTTATCACGCCTCCTGTTGGCCAATAGATGCCGACCACACTCGCTCACAGGGGTTCCACCCGCAGAGCTGCTAATGAAAAGGACGCTCAAAACCAGGTTATCCCTTATACACCCCACTATGAAAGAAATTGTTGAGAGCAGGCGTCAGTCACAATGTGACTACCATGACAGGAATGCGAGGGCGCGATGTATTGATGTCAATAACCCTGTTTTTGTCCTTAATTACGCTGCAGGGCCCAAATGGCTTGCAGGCACTGTGATTGCCAAAGAGGGGAATAGGATTCTGGTAGTTAAACTTACCAATGGACAAATCCGATGCAAACACGTGGATCAAACTAAAAGGAGGTTCAGCAACCCCATGGAAGAAACAGAGGAAGAACACGACGTAGAGTTTACTCCACCACAGGTGACCGAACACCAGAACCAAAGGGAGGAGAGCTCAGTCACTGTGGGCAGTCCGGACAGGCCTGAGGCACCGCAAACAGCAGACACTCAGGCCAGCGCCCAACAACCGGAGCCCCAACTCAGGCGCTCTACAAGGGAGCGTAAACCACCAGAGAGACTTTACCTGTGATCCCAATAAGACTTTGGGGGGGAGGTGATGTCATGTATTCAACTGTCATTGTAACCCATGTATAAACTGACCTAGGTTGTACAACTTGAGAACATTGACCACAAGGGGGTGAACCTGTGGGAGACACTCCCAACCTGGACTTTCAGGTATAAAAGGGGAAGCTCCACCCACCTTCATCACTTGAGGTCTTGGTAATAAAAGTAACTGGTCACAGAGTGACCACCTCTCAAGTATGGGCCTCGTGTGCATTTATGCTGTACAGTAAAGACATATCACCTAGGACCTCCGACGGTCGTGTCCCCTGGTGGTGGGCAGACCTTATGTACATACTTTAAAGCGAGCGTGCAGAAATCAAGCACAGGCAGTGGAAAGAGCATGCAGCAAACAAGTCCCGCCCACCCTTCCCTCAATGACTAATTGTCCCACCTGTGACAGAGTCTGTGGCTCTCGTATTGGACTGTTCAGCCACCAAAGAACTCACTTCAGGAGTGGAAGCAAGTCTTACTCGATTCCGAGAGACTGACTATGATGATGATAAGTGGAAGTCTTTTTTTTTTACAAGCAGCTGCCTATTTACAACAGCATGCTGAAGAATTTCTACGCACTCTCGAGAGCAGAAATGGATTGAGGCTGTTATGTTAAATCAAACTTTGTTGATCAATGTCATTTAGCCTCTAATTGATCTCAGAATATACTTATTCACAGAACTTCCCCATAAGGAATAGAAGAGTTAGAAGACTGGATTTCTGTTCTGGACCAGTTGAAATTGATGACCTGAAAGGGACACACCTAGTTAAACACAACTTCATGTTAACAGCAGACAGCATATCTCACGGCAAACCCTTTATACTTATTACAGGACTGTTAACACCTAAAGACTCTCCTACTTACTATACAAAATATATCATATAAATATAGAATCAGACGGCTGTTGCTCTCAAACTGTGAATTCTCTGACTTTTATGAGCAGTGCTATGAGGCAAGCACTTAAGGGAAAATAACAGTAAATCCACAAAATTATAATGATTAGATGTTTTGGCATCTCCTGTCTCTGCAAATATTAAACATTTCTGGTATATTATGTCTTATGTAGGAATTCAATTTTCCCAATGATAAATGAAAATATATTGGAATGTACAATAGATGTCAAATAGTGAGAATATATTACTGTCTCAATATTGTATATATAATGTCCATTCTATATTGACACATTCTAAATTTTGTGTGGAATGCGACTAGAATATCCTGTACTGTTGCATACTTTCTGTATGTGAATATATCATGAATACGTTTAATGATTATTGTAGTTGAATATAATTCAATATGAGGACCCGGCGAGGCGGAACCTTTCTCCGGTGGGACTGTTTGTTGCTGCTGGCGGGTGTGGAGTCGGACGCGGTTGGGTGTGGGGCCGGAAGCTGATGGCGGAGGCGGTTGGGTGTGGGGCCGGAAGCTGATGGCGGAGGCGGTTGGGCGAACGGAGTCGGAGTCCGAGTCCGGCCGGCGGTCAGCGGGAGGCCTCGGCGCTCAGGCCATGGCGGACAAGATCCATTTCGACGCCGGGAAGCGGCTGGTTTGCGCCGAGTACCCGGGGATGGTCCGCGACCCCCGGAGGATGCTGGAGACCCTCGGGGGAGAGGAGGGGGTTTCCCGGGTGAGCGAGTGACCCCTGACCCCCCCCCCTCCCCCATCAAACACACGACAGATGCAGGGAGGGTGTTTCCCCCCCCCCCCCCCGGGCCGGGGGTCTAGAACCAGGGGGCACAGTCTCAGGATCAGGGGTCGGCCATTTAGGACCGAGATGAGGAGAAACTTCTTCACTCGGAGGGCGGAGACTCTCTGGAATTCTCTGCCCCAGGGGGCTGTGGAGGCTCGGTCTTTGAGTATATTCGATAGACTTTTGGATATTGAGGGAATCAAGGGCTATGGGGATAGAGCAGGAAAGTGGAGTTTAGGTAGAAGATCAGTCATGGTCTCATTGAATGGCTGACCAGGCTCGAGGGGCCGAATGGCCGACTCCTGCTCCTAGTTCTTATGTTCTTACTCCCAGGGCAGGTACAGAGTAAAGCTCCCTCTACACTGTCCCATCAAACACTCCCAGGGCAGGTACAGCACGGGGTTAGATACAGAGTAAAGCTCCCTCTACACTGTCCCATCAAACACTCCCAGGGCAGGTACAGGGGGTTAGATACAGAGTAAAGCTCCCTCTACACTGTCCCATCAAACACTCCCAGGGCAGGTACAGCATGGGTTAGATACAGAGTAAAGCTCCCTCTACACTGTCCCATCAAACACTCCCAGGGCAGGTACAGCACGGGGTTAGATACAGAGTAAAGCTCCCTCTACACTGTCCCATCAAACACTCCCAGGGCAGATACAGCACGGGGTTAGATACAGAGTAAAGCTCCCTCTACACTGTCCCATCAAACACTCCAGGGCAGGTACAGCACTGGTTAGATACAGAGTAAAGCTCCCTCTACACTGTCCCATCAAACACTCCCAGGGCACGTACAGCACGGGGTTAGATACAGAGTAAAGCTCTCACTGCATCAAACCATTCACAAAGCTCGTTGTGCTGTTCAGGTCTAACTCAATTCCTCCTTCGAAATCTGTTTCTTTTCGAACAGACCTACGCTGATCCGTGCCGGAGGCTTGAGCTGTACTTCCGTCCAAAGGATCCTTACTGCCACCCTGTGTGTGCCAACCGCTTCCCCTCGACCAGCATGCTGCTCAGGGTCAAGAGAAGGAGGAGGAAAGCAGGAGCAAAGACATCTCCAGAGGAAGGGGCCGGTGAAGAGGAGGTCAAATACGAAATGGAAATCCTTGGACTTATTGGGACCACTTACAAATTCCAGGGTAATGGGTTATTAGCCCGCGTGTGGATGCTGTTGGGTGTCTTTAGAAGAGATGGGGAAATAATAAAGACTTGCATTTATGTAGCGCCTTTCACGACCATTGGACATCCCAAAGTGCTTTACAGCCAATGCAGTACTTATTGAAGTGTGGTCACTGTTGTAATGTAGGAGACACGGCAGCCAATTTGCGCACAGCAAGCTCCCACACACAGCAATGTAATAATGACCAGATAATCTGTTTTTAGTGATGTTGATTGAGGGATAAATATTAGTCAGGTCACAAGGGAAAAACTTCGAATGGGATCGTTTACATCCACCTGAGAGCAGACGGGAGCGTTAGCATATATTTTTGTGCTCCAGTCTCTGGAGTGGGACTTTAACCCACGATGTTCTGACTCAGCTGACACTCCCAGTGCAGTGCTGAGGGAGCTACACTCCAAATACTTAATTGGCTGTGAAGCGCTTTGGGACGTCCTGATGTCGTGAAAGGCGCTATAGAAATGCAAGTTTTTGTTTCAGTGCAGCATTAAGAAGAGATTGGTTTGGGCTGGTCTTTTTTTTTACATCTGAGTAGCATGTTCCCCTGTTGCCCTCTGGGGCAATTGCTGTTTAAGGTGGTCCTCAGTAAGTTTGTCTTGGGTTAAGTACAGAGGAATCCTTTTCCCCTCCTCAGAAGGTGCTGGACTCTGGTTTCACAAGCAGCTTACCCAAGTCGGCAGTCTTTATGTGGGAATGTTACAGCAGGATATCATCAAATCACGCAGCATAGGAGGCCATTCGGCCCATCGTGCCTGTGCCGGCTCTTTGAAAGAGCGATCCAATTAGCCCCACTCCCTGCTCTTTTCCTGCAGCAATGCAAATGTTTCCTTTTCAAGTCTATATCCAATTCCCTTTTGACAGTTAATATTGAAACTGCTTCCACCGTCCTGCATTTCAGATCATTACAGTGTGCTGTGTAAATGCATCCCCCTCCTCTCCCTTCTGGTTCTTTTGCCAATTATCTTAAATCTGTGTCCTCTGGTTACTGAACTTCCTGCCTGTGGAAACAGTTTCTCCTTATTTACTCTCTGAAAACCCCTCATAATTTTTAGCACCTCTATTAAATCTCTCATTAACCTTCTCTGCTCTCTGGAGAGCAATCCCAGCTTCTCGAAGTCTCTGCACGTAACTGAAGTTCCTCATCCTTGGTACCATTCTGGTAAATCTTGTCTGCACCCTTTCGACAAAATACTCCAGCTGAGGCCTAACCGGTGATTCACAGTGTTCAGCTTAACTCCCTTGCTGGTTTTTGATATGGAGGCTATTAGTTATAAGCCTGATCCTGTCCTCTGCCAATGCTATAGACCTCAAAAGATGAATGGGACAGTATTGTCATCTAGTTACTGCTCTTCTACCTACACTGACAACAACAACAACTTGCATTTATATAGTGCCTTTATCATAGTAAAACGTCCCACTTCACAGGAGCGTTATCAAACAAAATTCAACACCGAGCCATATAAGGAGATATTGGGGACTGATGACCAAAAGCTTGGTCAACGAGGTAGGTTTTAAGGAGCATCTTAAAGGAGGAGAGAAATGGGGAGAGGCGGAGAGGTTTAGGGAGGGAATTCCAGAGCTTAGGGCTTGGGCAGCTGAAGGTCTGGCTGCCAGTGGTGGAGTGATTAAAGTCCGGGATGCGCAAGAGGCCAGAATTAGAGGAGTGCAGACATCTCGGAGGGATGTGGGGCTGGAAGAGATTACCGAGATGGAGAGAGCACTGGGGTGATGGGTGAGCGGGACTTGGTGTGAATTAGGACACGGGCTGCATGAAATGAGAACTCCTTTCTGATACTGTGACCCCCCAGCCTCCATACGACCATATTCATTACATGTGGGTCTTCTGATCGTGTCTGATAGGAATGTCTGACTTCCAGTTCCTGGCCATGCACACTGCGACAGGCGGCTCCCAAGTGTCCATGTACGACAAGGTCATCCTCCGCAAACCCGAGCACAAGGAGTTTTTCGACCAGGAATTACCGCTCTACATCCCGCCGCCGATATTCTCCCGTGTGGATAACCCTGTGGATTATTTCTACCGGCCAGAAGTCCAGCACAGGTCAGTACAGGTGACCCATGGCGGGAGTTGAACTCGTTGCATTGACCATTTCAGTCACCAAAATAAGAGTGTTGCATCTTCCCCAAAATGTTTCCTGTCCTGAGCGATTCTTGAAGGCTCCAAGCTAATTATACCATTTATATTAACCTAAAAACACCACTAATTTAGCCCCAGCTGGAGTACTTACACTTTAGGAAGGACGCAAAGATGTTTGGAGAGGGGACAGAAGAGATTTACTGGAACGGTTCCAGGGATGAGTGATTACAGGTACATGGATAAACTGGAGAAGCTGGGGTTGTTCTCCTTGGAGCAGAAAAAGCTCAGAGGAATTTGCTAGAGGTGTTTATTATCGAGTAAATAAAGATAAACTGTTTCTAATGGCTTCAGGGTTGATAACTAGAGGGCACAGATTTGAGGTTATTGACAAAAGAACCAGAAGCAACGTGATGAATCTTTTTCATGTAGCGAGTGGTTAGGATTTGGACTGCACTGACTGAGAGGCTGGTGGTTACAGATTCAATAGGGGAATTGGATAAATACTTGAAGGAGAAAAAATTGCAGGGCTCTGAGTGGTACTAACTGGATTGCTCTTCTTAAAAAGTCAGCGCAGACTCGCTGGGCCGATGGCCTCTTCCTGTGTGGTAGAAACATAGAAAATAGGTGCAGGAGCAGGCCATTCGGCCCTTCGAGCCTGCACCACCATTCAATATGATCATGGCTGATCATGCAACTTCCGTACCCCATTCCTGCTTTCTCTCCATACCCCTTGATCCCTTTAGTTGTAAGGACCACATCTAACTCCCTTTTGAATATATCTAACGAACTGGCCTCAACAACTTTCTGTGGTAGAGAATTCCACAGGTTCACAATCCCCTGAGTGAAGAAGTTTCTCCTCATCTCGGTCCTAAATAGTTTATCCCTTATCCTTAAACTGTGACTCCTGGTTCTGGACTTCCCCAACATCGGGAACATTCTTCCTGCATCTAACCTGTCCAATCCCGTCAGAATTTTATATGTTTCTATGAGATCCCCTCTCATTCTTCTAAATTAATATAAGCCGAGTCGATCCAGTCTTTCTTCATAAGTCAGTCCTGCCATCCCTGGAATCAGTCTGGTAAACCTTCACTGCACTCCCTCAGTAGCACTATTCTATTCTATGATTCTATTTTGCCTGATTTTTTTTTTTAAAGCTTTGTCTTTCTAATTCCTCCTGTTGGTTCCCATTGTCCGGCAGAGCTGAGCGACTTGCTGCCAGCCTCCATCAGTGACACTTGGCAGCTCCTCGCTAGCTATTGTAGACAAGAGGGGCAGACAAAAGACAGGTAACTATAGGCTGGTTAGTTTAACATCTGTAGTGGGGAAAATGCTTGAAGCTATCATAAAGGAAGAAATAGCAGGACATCTAGATAGGAATAGTGCAATCAAGCAGACGCAACATGGATTCACGAAGGGGAAATCATGTTTAACTCATTTACTGGAATTCTTTGAAGATATAACGAGCATGATGGATAGAGCTGTACCGATGGATGTGGTGTATTTAGATTTCCAAAAGGCATTCGATAAGGTGCCACACAAAAGGTTACTGCAGAAGATAAAGGTACGCGGAGTCAAAGGAAATATATTAGCATGGATCGAGAATTGGCTGGCTAACAGAAAGCAGAGAGTCGGGATAAATGGGTCCTTTTTGGGTTGGAAATCGGTGGTTCGTGGTGTGCCACAGGGATCGGTGCTGGGACCACAACTGTTTACAATGTACATAGATGACCTGGAAGAGGGGACAGAGTGTAGTGTAACAAAATTTGCAGATGGCACAAAGATTAGTGGGAAAGCGGGTTGTGTAGAGGACACAGAGAGATTGCAAAGAGATTTAGATAGATTAAGCGAATGGGCTAAGGTTTGGCAGATGGAATACAATGTCAGAAAATGTGAGGTCATCCACCTTGGGGGAAAAAAAACAGTAAAAGGGAATATTATTTGAATGGGGAGAAATTACAACATGCTGCGGTGCAGAGGGACCTGGGGGTCTTTGTGCATGAAACTCTTTTAGAGTCTACCTGCAAAACATAAATATTAAACTGTGCCACCCGACCTGGGTGACACACCTGACATTTACAAGGCTCTTTGTGCATGAAACTCTTTTGAGTCACTTAAACTCTTTTGAGTTGTGCATGAATCCCAAAAAGTTAGTTTGCAGGTGCAGCAGGTAATCAGGAAGGCGAATGGAATGTTGGCCTTCATTGCGAGAGGGATGGAGTACAAAAGCAGGGAGGTCCTGCTGCAACTGTATAGAGTATTGGTGAGGCCGCACCTGGAGTACTGCGTGCAGTTTTGATCACCTTACTTAAGGAAAGATATACTAGCTTTGGAGGGGGTACAGAGACGATTCACTAGGCTGATTCCGGAGATGAGGGGGTTACCTTATGATGATAGATTGGGCAGACTGGGTCTTTACTTGTTGGAGTTCAGAAGGATGAGGGGTGATCTTATAGAAACATTTAAAATAATGAAAGGGATAGACAAAATGAGAGGTTGTTTCCACTGGTCGGGGAGACTAGAACTAGGGGGCACAGCCTCAAAATATGGGAGAGCCAATTTAAAACTGAGTTGAGAAGGAATTTCTTCTCCCAGAGGGTTGTGAATCTGTGGAATTCTCTGCCCAAGGAAGCAGTTGAGGCTAGCTCATTGAATGTATTCAAAATCACAGATAGATTGATTTTTAATCAATAAGGGAATTAAGGGTTACGGGGAGCGGGCGGGTAAGTGGAGCTGAGTCCACGGCCAGATCAGCCATGATCTTGTTGAATGGCGGAGCAGGCTCTAGGGGCTAGATGGCCTACTCCTGTTCCTAATTCTTATGTTCTTATGTAAGAAGGGCCAGGGGCAACTGTGAGTGCCCTTGTAGTTCTTTCTCTGCTGAAGGTTTCTCTGGTCCGCCACGCTCAGTGGGTAACAGTCCCACCTCTGAGTCAGAGGCTTGTGTATGCAAGGCCCGGTCCAGGAGTTGAACACACAACCCAGGCTGAAACTCCAGGGCAGTACTGAGGGAGCGCCGCACTGTCGGAGGGGCAGTACTGAGGGAGCGCCGCACTGTCGGAGGGGCAGTACTGAGGGAGCGCCGCACTGTCGGGGGGGCAGTACTGAGGGAGCGCCGCACTGTCGGAGGGGCAGTACTGAGGGAGCGCCGCACTGTCGGAGGGGCAGTACTGAGGGAGCGCCGCACTGTCGGAGGGGCAGTACTGAGGGAGCGCCGCACTGTCGGAGGGGCAGTGCTGAGGGAGCGCCGCACTGTCGGAGGGGCAGTGCTGAGGGAGCGCCGCACTGTCGGAGGGGCAGTACTGAGGGAGCGCCGCACTGTCGGAGGGGCAGTACTGAGGGAGCGCCGCACTGTCGGAGGGGCAGTACTGAGGGAGTGCCGCACTGCCAAACGGGCAGATCTGAGGGAGCGTCGCACTGTCAGATGTGACGTTAAACCAAGGCCCCGGCTGCGCTCTCGGGTGGACATAAAAGATCCCATGGCAGGATTCAAAGGAGAGTTGGTCATTATCTCATTGATGTTTGTGGGAACTTGCTGTGTGCAAATTGGTTAGAATCGTAGAATGGTTACAGCATGGCAGGAAGTAATTTGGCCCGTCGAGCCTGTGCTGGATCTCTGCAAGAGCGCTTCAGCTAATCCCACTCCCCCCGCCCTTTCCCCGTAGCACTGCAAATTTTTTGCTTTCAGGTACTTATCCAACTCCCATTTGAAAGCAGTGATTGTGTCTGCCTGCACCACCAACTCAGGCATTACATTCCCAATCCTAACCACTCACACTGTTTTTAAAAAAAAAAAGTTATTTCTTATATACCACTTTGGTTCATTTGCCAATCGCCTTAAATCTGCCTCCTCTGGTTTTCGACCCTTCTGCCAATGGGAACAGTTTCTCTCTCTCTACTCTGTCCAGACCCCTCTGAGTTTGAACACCTCGATCAAATCTCCTCTCAATCTTCTCTGCTCCAAGGAGAACAACTCCAGCTTCTCCAGTCTATCCACGTAACTGAAGTCCCTCATCCCTAGAACCATTCTCGTAAATTTTTTCCACGCCCTCTCTAAGTCCTTCACGTCCTTTCTGAAGTGTGGTGCCCAGAATTGGACACAATACTCCAGTTGAGGCCGAACCAGTGTTTTATAAAGCTTCATCATCATTTCCACGCTTTTGTACTCTGTGCCCCTATTTATGAAGCCCAGGATCCCATATGCTTTTTTTAATCGCTTTTCAACCTGCCCTGCCACCATCAACGATTTCTGCACATATACCCCTCTGTCTCTCTGTTCATGCACCCCCTTTAGAATTGGACCCTTTAATTTATATTTCCTCTCCTCATTCTTTCTACCAAAATGTATCACTTAACACTTTTCTGCGTTAAATTTCATTTGCCACTTGTCCGCCCGTTCCACCAGCCTATCTATCTTCTCTTGAAGTCTATCACTATCCTCCCCACTGTTCACTGCACTTTCAAGTTTTGTGTCATCTGCAAATTTCGAAATTGTGCCCTGTACACCCACATCCAAGTCATTAATATAGATCAAGAAAAGCCGTGATTTTAGTACCGACCCTTGGGCAACACTTTTCTCTACAATACAACAGTGATTACACTTCAAAAATACTTAATTGGCTGTAAAGTGCTTTGGAACAACAACTTGCATTTATATAGCACCTTTAACATAGTAAAACATCCCAAGGCGCTTCATGGGAGTGTTACAAAACAAAATTTGACACCAAGCCACATAAGGAGAAAGTTGGGCAGATGATCAAAAGCTTGGTCAAAGAGGTAGTTTTAAGGACTGCCTTAAAGGTGGAAAGAGAGGTAGAGACCTGAGATCATTAAAAACGCTATAGAAATGTAAGTTCACGCTGTCATGTCCTAATAAATATATATTTTGTCACGATGGTGTAATGTATTTGCTTCATGGGTTCTTTGCTTAAGAATTCATAGCAACACATTGCTATTAAGAACTAGTTGGTTTATTAGCAAAAGGTTTAACAATCACACTGCACATTACCAGTTCATCCACCAGGCTCACAACCACCTGCCTCATTGTGGATCCCCCGAACCTAACTGGCCGGGGTTTAATTGAGTCTTGTGACCATCACGTGACTGGCTAAGCCACTCCCAATTCTACAACTTTTCAACTCTACAGTCTTGTAAGCATACTCACAGGGGTGCATACATTACAGATGGCGTGGCTAGGAATGACAGACTGACGTGGGAAATCGCAGGTACATCTCCCAACAGCTGGTTGTAGATCGGCACTGTCTCGGTTTTGGAGCAGGTGGCCTGCCTGTGTCTCCACTGTCTGGGGACCAAGAGGAAGGGAAGGGTTCCATTCTTGAATTATGTGGGCACGTTATCTGGCATTGACAGAACAGTGAAAAATTTGGTTTGCGTGTCAGTCGTCCGTAGAAGTTATTCGCCGTTTTTTTTTGTTTTGTAGGGACGGACACCTTCCTCCAAAACTTTCCAACGAGAACCTGATTGGCTTGGGGCGAGCGCGCCGTCCCCACAACGCCATATTTGTGAACTTCGACGATGCAGAGGTCCCATCCCAGCCCCTCGAAGCCGCGGTTCAGAACTGGAGGAAATTTAACACGCAGGCCACCGACCGGAAAGCTGAGGAGGAGCTGAAACGGGTGAGCGGGAAAGGTGCCTCGTCTACCATGCCCCCCGCTGCTCTTTCTTTAGATTAGCGCCAACATTCCTGCTCAGCTGCGCACGCGCACGGCCGCGTAGTAATCTGTCTGGTCCCGCGCAGGCCGCTCAGTGGCTTTTACGTTGTAAATACCGGCACGTGCAGAAATTTAAAGGGACCCCGGATTTAAAGAAACAGGCCGCGCAGAACAAAACGCAGCTTACCGGGAACATTCATCAGCGCTGCTCGCTAACTTTTCGAAGAAGAGCAGGGTAGTTTTCCCCGGTGTCCTGGCCAATATTTATCCCTCAACCAACACCTAAAACAGATTATCTGGCTAATATCACATTGCTGTTTGTGGGAGTTTGCTGTGCGCAAATTATCTCCTGTGTTTCCTACATTACAACAGTGACTACACTCCAAAAAGTACTTCATTGGCTGTAAAGTACCAATGGTGTGAAAGACACTGTATAAAGGCAAGTTCTTTCTTTCCCATCCTAATAACAGATACATATTTTGTCACAATCATCATCATCATAGGCAGTCCCTTGGACTAGCTTCCACTCTTAACATGAGTTTTTAGGTGGCTGAACAGTCCAATACGAGAACCACAGTCTCTGTCACAGGTGGGACAGACAGTGGTTGAGGGAAGGGGAGGGTGGGACTGGTTTGCCGCACGCTCCTTCCACTGCCTGCGCTTGGTTTCTGCATGCTCTCGGCAACGAGACTCGAGGTGTTCAGCGCCCTCCCGGATGCGCTTCCTCCACTTGGGGCAGTCCTTGGCCAGGGTCTCCCAGGTGTCGGTGGGGATGTTGCACTTTATCAGGGAGGCTTTGAGGGTGTCCTTGTAATGTTTCCGCTGCCCACCTTTGGCTCGTTTGCCGTGAAGGAGTTCCGAGTAGAGCGCTTGCTTTGGGAGTCTCGTGTCTGGCACGTGAACTATGTGGCCTGCCCAGCGGAGCTGATCAAGTGTGGTCAGTGCTTCGATGCTGGGGATGTTGGCCTGGTTGAAGATGCTAATATTGGTGCGTCTGTCCTCTCGGAAAATTTGTACGATCTTGCGGAGACATCGTTGGTGGTATTTCTCCAGCGACTTGAGGTGTCCACTGTAAATGGTCCATGTTTCTGAGCCATACAGGAGGGCTGGTATTAATACAGCCCTGTAGACCATGAGCTTGGTGGCAGTTTTGAGGGCCTGGTCTTCAAACACTCTTTTCCTTAGCCAGCCGAAGGCTGCACTAGTGCACTGGGGGCAGTGTTGGATCTCATCGTCAATGCCTGCTCTTGTTGAAAGGAGGCTCCCGAGGTATGGGAAGTGGTCCACATTGTCCAGGGCCGCGCCGTGGATCTTGATGACTGGGGGGCAGTGCTGTGCGGCGAGGACAGGCTGGTGGAGGACCTTTTTCTTACGGATGTTAAGTGTAAGGCCCATGCTTTCGTACGCCTCAGTAAATATGTCGACTATATCCTGGAGTTCAACCTCTGAATGTGCGCAGACGCAGGCGTCGTCCGCGTACTGTAGCTCGACGACAGAGGTTGGGGTGGTCTTGGACCTGGCCTGGAGATGGCGAAGGTTGAACAGGTTCCCACTGGTTCTGTAGTTTAGTTCCACTCCGGCGGGGAGCTTGTCGACTATGAGGTGGAACATGGCAGCGAGGAAGATTGAGAAGAGGGTTGGGGCGATGACACAGCCTTGTTTGACCCCAGTCTGGACGTGGATTGAGTCTGTGATGGATCCGTTGGTAAGGATCACGGCCTGCATGTGGTCGTGGAGCAGGCAGAGGATGATGCCAAACTTTTGGGGGCTTCCGAAATGGAGAAGAACGCTCCATAGACCCTCGCGGTTGACAGTGTCAAAGGTCTTTGTAAGGTCGATGAAGGCCATGTATAAGGGCTGGTGCTGTTCCCTGCATTTTTCCTGCAACTGTCGTGCTGCAAAAAACAAGTTCGTTGTGCCCCATAGGGGACGAAATCCGCACTGCGACTCCGGGAGGAGCTCCTCAGCCATAGGGAGAAGACGATTGAGGAGGATTCTAGCGATGACTTTCCCAGTGGCTGATAACAGGGCGATTCATCTGTAGTTGCCGCAGTCGGACTTGTCTCCTTTTTTAAAGATGGCCACGATCACTGCATCTCTGAGATGTCCCGGCATGCTTCCTCCCTCCAGATGAGAGAGATGAGGTCATGTATTCGCGCCAGTAGTGCCTCTCCGCCATACTTCAGTGTCTCAGGAGGGATTCCATCCTCTCCCAAAGCTGTCTTATGGCCTTTTCTACCTCGTGCAGTGTTGGGGTTTTACTGAGGTGGTGGCGAGTAGCATGCTGTGGGATTGAGTCGAGAACACTCGAGTCAAAGGCAGAATCTTGGTTGAGGAGATCTTCGAACTGCTCCTTCCAGCGGGCCCTCACTGCCTCGGTGTCTTTGATGAGTGTTTCCCCGTTCTTGGCCAGCAGTGGGGTGGGGCCTTGGGTGTTTGGGCCATAGGTGGCCTTGACTGTGATGAAGAATCCTCGCACATCATGGCTGTCGGCCAGCTGCTGTATCTCATGTGCTTTCTCCATCCATCACCTGTTCTTTAGATCCCGGGTTTTTTGTTGGACCTCAGCCTTGATGCTGCTTTGCTGCTCCGGAGTTGGGTTGTTGCTTAAGGCTCAGAAATGCCCTGCGTTTGTGATTATTAGCTCTTGGATCTCCTGATCGTTCTCATCAAACCAATCCTGGTGTTTCCTGGTCGAGTGACCGAGCGTCTCTTTGCAGGCACTGGTTATGGAGGCCTGGAGGGCAGACCAAGCGCTGTGGGTTCATCAGTCGTCGGCTCCTGTCATGGCGTGGGTGATGCGCACATCCTTGCGATCCCTGGCTCGGATGATGACATAGTCGAGCAGGTGCCAGTGTTTGGAGCGAGTGTCATCATCCGAGCCAGGGATCGCAAGGGTGTTGGTGATGACTAGTTCATGTTCTAGACATTTTGTCAGGCGTAGGGTACCGCTGGAGTTGGCTTTCCCTACCCCCTCTTTGCCAATCACGCCTCCCCAGAGGGCTGTGTCCTTGCCGACCCTGGCGTTGAAATCACCGAGGAGGATTAATTTGTCGTCCGCGGGGCAGGAATTTTTTCGAGGTTTGAGTAGAAATCCTCTTTGGTCTCATCTGTTGCATCGAGTGTTGGGGCGTACACACTGATGACTGGCGCAGTGATTCCGGAATAGGATGAGTCGAAGAGTCACGAGGCGTTCGTTAACCCTGCAGGGGGGGGGGGGGGGTCTTTGAGGCGGTCAACCTGCTCGTTTTTGACGGCGAAGCCGACTCCGTGGAGGCGGCGTTCTTCCTCTGGTTTCCCTTTCCAGAAGAAGGTGGAACCTCCACCTTGTTCCTTGAGCTGGCCTTCCCCTGCCCGCCGGGTCTCACTTAGGGCGGCGATGTCGATATCAAAGCGTCTAAGTTCCCGGGCAACTATGGCGGTGCGGCGTTCCGGCCTGTTGCTGTTGGGGTTGTCCATGAGGGTCCTGACGTTTCAGGTCCCGAACTTGATGTTAGAGGAGTGGAAAATGTCTGTGCGTGTGTTCTTTTAACGTGGGGTGGTCGTTGCACACCGGCAAACACACGGGCTTAGCTGAGCACGGCATGAAATGACAAACTGATGTGGGATTGCTGCACCAGGCTAGGCTCCTATTCTCTCGAGTATAGAAGATTAAAGGGTGATCTAATTGAGGTGTTTAAGATGATTGAAGGAATTGATAGGGTAGATTTTCCAATGTGGAATTCCTCTATCGACATTTAGAATGGAAACTGCAGATGTAAACTCATCATGCTGTAATTACACCCTCCTGCCAGTGATGGCGCTATAACGCCTCAGGTTGAGAACATAAGAAATAGGAACAGGAGTAGGCCATATGGCCCCTCGAGCCTGCTCCGCCATTCAATAAGATCATGGTTGATCTGATCATGGACTCACCTCCACTTCCTTGCTCGCTCCCCATAACCCCTTATCGTTTAAGAAACTGTCTATTTCTGTCTTAAATGTATTCAATGTCCCAGCTTCCACAGCTCTCTGAGGCAGCAATTTCCACAACCATCTGAGAAGAAATTTCTCCTCGTCTCAGTTTTAAATGGGCGGCCCCTTATTCTAAGATCATGCCCTCTAGTTCTAGTCTCCCCTATCAGTGGAAACATCCTCTCTGCATCCACCTTGTCAAGCCCCCTCACAATCTTATACACTTTGATAAGGTCACCTCTCATTCTTCTGAATTCCAATGAGTAGTGGCCCAACCTACTCAACCTTTCCTCATAAGTCAACCCCCTCATCCCTGGAATCAACCTGGTGAACCTTCTCTGAACTGCCTTCAAAGCAAGTATATCCTTTCGTAAATATGGAAACCAAAACTGCACGCAGTACTCCAGGTGTGGCCTCACCAATACCCTGTATAGCTGTAGCAAGACTTCCCTGCTTTTATACTCCATCCCCTTTGCAATTGTGTATCTCAATTCCTCAGCCCATCCTGCAGAGAAACTACTGTGCTACAACCATATCTGCTGCAAATTGCCATAGTTCTGATAGTTAACCATAAATAATATATAATTAAGTGTTAAATTAAAAATAAGGACAGAATGTACGACTGCAGAATGAGAATGGAATTACATGTATCTGCATGCACTGCTCCAATTATCTCCTGCCCTCTAACCTCGCTTCATTTTTTTGTTATTAATTCTCACTAACAAGGCCAATATTTATTGCCCATCCCTACTTCCTCTGAGAAGGTGGTGGTGGTGAACTGTCTTCTTGAACCCCTGTTTGCGGCTTGATACAACTGAGTGGCTTGCTTCAGTGGACAGTTAAGTGTCATCCATGTGAAAGCCACACTTGGTCTTGAGTCCCTATGTGCAGGGCCACAGGAAATGAGTATATTTTAAATATTAATACTTCAGCTTCCTGAAGGCTCAGTGCTTGACTGGAACTATTTCTGATACTGAGCCACTCCTGTCCTGACTTTCATGTACAGCCGTGGCTCAGTGGGCAGCACTCTTGCCTCTGAGTCAGAGGTTGTGGGCTCAAGTCCCATTCCAGGAACTTGAGCACCAAAAAAATCTAGGCTGACACTCCAATGCAGTGCTGAGGGAGCGCTGCACTGTCGGAGTTGCCGTCTTTTGGATGAGACCTTAAATCGAGGCCCCGTCTGCTCTCTCAAGTGGACGTAAAAGATCCCACGGCACTATTTCGAAAAAGAGCAGGGGAGTTATCCCCGGTGTCCTGGGGCCAATATTTATCCCTTGATCAACATAACAAAATAACAGATTATCTGGTCATTACCACAGCTGTGCGCAAATTGGCTGCTGCGTTTCCCACATCACAGCAGTGACTACACTCCAAAAGTACTTCATTGGCTGTAAAGCGCTTCGAGAAGTCCGCTGGTCGTCAAAGGTGCTATATCAATCCATCTTTTTCTTTTATTCCCATCGGCTAGTTAAGGATCACAGACACGATTATCACGAGCTGTGTGAGGTACAGAAATATAGTTAGCAATGACGGAAGCTGGAGTCTCACTCTGCGTGTTTGTCTTGTGTCTCCTCAGCACTTTGAAATCCGCCCCATCTGGTCCCGAAATGCAGTGAAGTCGAATATTGACATCCACCCAGATAAGCTGAAGCTGCTCCTGCCGTTTGTCGCCTACTACATGGTGAGTTGCTGCTTTAATTTGGCCCCCACCGATAGTCCAGTGAGTGCACCATCCTGTGTGGTGCTGAGCTGTACCCACCATATTTGGCACTGAGGCACACAGATCGGGTCAGAGCTGTGTTAGTGTCTCAGTTGGTCTGCCGTGTTCGGGTTCAGTGGGCCTGGGCACCAGCCAGGATACTTGCTCCTGATCACTAGCCAGTCACCCCGGCTGAAAGGTGCTTAAGTGGGCCCATCAAGTGAGCAGTGAGAGATCGGGGCCCAGGAGCGTCGTGATCGGGGCCCAGGAGAGGCGAGGGTTCGGGGCCCAGAAGAGGCGAGGGCCCAGGGATCAGCCCACACTGCGATATGTGTGTGCACTGGGTCCGTGCAGCAGAGCTTGGTCTCCAGTCATCTTGGTTAACCTTTGCCAATGGATCAAGACCTGGCTCTGTCAAGCCCGTGTGGTGACTGGTGCGCAACGTTAAAAGAATCCACGCACAGGCATCTTCCACCCTTCAACATGTAGGGGGGGGGGGGGGGGCTGGCAGGGGTGGGGTGGGTGGGGGGGGGGCTGGCAGGGGTGGGGTGGGGGGGGGGGCTGGCAGGGGTGGGATGGGTGGGGGGGGGGGGGAAGAAGAGTTTCATTTTTTAAAGTCAAGGATTTATTGACTTCAGCGATTGAGTGCAACGACAGTTCACCAGACTGATTCCTGGGATTGAGGGGGGATTGTCCTATGAGGAGAGATTGAGCAGACTAGGCCTATATTCTCTAGAGTTTAGAAGAATGAGAGGTGATCTCATTGAAACATACAACATTCATACAGGGCTTGACTGGGTAGATGTAGGGGGGATGTTTCCCTGGCTGGGAAGTTTAGAACCAGGGTCCACAGTCTCAGAATAAGAGGTCGGCCATTTAGGACTGAGATGAGGAGGAATTTCTTTACTCAGAGGGTGGTGAATCTCTGGAATTCTCTATCCCAGAAGGCTGTGGGGGCTCAGTCTTTGACTTTATTCAAGACAATCGCTAGATTTTTGGATATTGAGGGATATGGGGATCGGGCGGGAAAGTGGAGTTGAGGTCGAAGATCAGCCGTGATCTCATTGAATGGCGGAGCAGGCTCGAGGGGCCGAATGGCCGACTCCTCCTATTTATTATGTTCTTATGTCTCCGAAATTCCTAAATCCCAGTTTCTTCCACACAAGGTTACACTGTGCAACTGCTGGTAGGTTTTTATTAAAGTCTCTCAAACTTTGGTCTGTTAAACGCTGTACTGACACCTGGCTGTCTTTCCCCTCCTGCCCCACTGCCTTTCGCAGCTTACAGGTCCCTGGCGGAGTCTCTGGGTCAGGTTCGGGTACGATCCCAGGAAAGATCCCAAAGCGAAGATTTACCAGGTGTTGGATTTCAGGCTGCGCTGCAGCACCAAACACGGTAACTGACGAGACTGTGTCCAGTGTGTAATAACAATTCATTCAGTGTGTGGATAACACAAGACAAAGCTGTTGAATGTCGTTATTTCATTGATGCTTCCCCTCCCCCAACTTTCTTCCCTCCTCCAATTGAGGCGGAATTCCCCAATGCAGTACTGAGGGAGCGCCGCACTGTCGGAGGGGCGGTACTGAGGGAGCGCTGCACTGTTGGAGGGGCAGTACTGAGGGAGCGCCTCACTGTCGGAGGGGCGGCACTGAGGGAGCGCTGCACTGTCGGAGGGGCAGTACTGAGGGAGCGCCGCACTGTCGGAGGGGCAGTACTGAGGGAGCGCCGCACTGTCGGAGGGGCAGTACTGAGGGAGTGCCGCACTGTCAGATGGGCAGTGCTGAGGGAGCACCCCACTGTCGGAGGGGCAGTGCTGAGGGAGCACCCCACTGTCGGAGGGGCAGTACTGAGGGAGTGCCGCACTGTCGGAGGGGCAGTACTGAGGGAGCGCCGCACTGTCGGAGGGGCAGTACTGAGGGAGCGCCGCACTGTCGGAGGGGCAGTACTGAGGGAGCGCCGCACTGTCGGAGGGGCAGTACTGAGGGAGCGCCGCACTGTCGGAGGGGCAGTACTGAGGGAGCGCCGCACTGTCGGAGGGGCAGTACTGAGGGAGGACTGCATTGTCGGAGGGGCAGTACTGAGGGGGGGGCGGTACTGAGGGAGCGCTGCACTGTCGGAGGGGCGGTACTGAGGGAGCGCTGCACTGTCGGAGGGTCAGTACTGAGGGAGTGCTGCACTGTCGGAGGGGCAGTACTGAGGGAGTGCCGCACTGTCGGAGGGGCAGTACTGAGGGTGGGCTACGCTGTCGGAGGGGCAGTACTGAGGGAGTGAGATTCTGACTCGAGCAAGAGTGCTACCCTATACAAATAGCCTAGAATGGTACACTATACAAATAGCCTAGAAGAGAACAAAGTAACTGGAAACTGCCGTTAAATGCTAAAGAAGCCGTGCAATTAATAACATTTTGTTTTGCAGGTTATATGCCCTCGGACATGCCGGTGAAGGCAAAACGCAGCACGTTTAACTACAGCCTCCCCATCACCATCAGCAAGCCAGGTAAGGGGCAGTGAACATAAGTGCAATGACGGACAGGAAAAGACTCTCTGGTCCATTCAGCCTATCCCAATATAAGCTGCTCCTTTGAAACACAGAAACATAGAAAATAGATGCAGGAGTAGGCCATTCGGCCCTTCGAGCCTGCACCGTCATTCAATAAGATCATGGCTGATCATTCCCTCAGTACCCCTTTCCTGCTTTCTCCATACCCCTTGATCCCCTTAGCTGTAAGGGCCATATCTAACTCCCTCTTGAATATATCCAATGAGCTGGCATCAACAACTCTCTGCGGCAGGGAATTCCACAGGGTAACAACTCTCTGAGTGAAGAAGTTTCTCCTCATCTCAATCCTAAATGGCCTACCCCTTATCCTAAGACTGTGTCCCCTGGTTCTGGACTTCCCCAACATCGGGAACAATCTACCCGCATCTAACCTGTCCCGTCCTGTCAGAATCTTGTATGTTTCTATGAGATCCTCTCATCCTTCTAAACTCCAATGTATAAAGGCCCAGTTGATCCAGTCTCTCCTCATATGTCAGCCCAGCCATCCCGGGAATTAGTCTGGTGAACCTTCGCTGCACTCCCACAATAGCGTCAAGCGGGCAGTTCAGAGGAGAGGCCCATCAGTCGCAGTCGGGGAGCTGGAGAGTGAGGAGGGGAGGAGCAGTGTTGAGCGGGCAGTTCAGAGGAGAGGTTAGCTGGTGCAGCTACAGCAGGGAGGCAAAAAAAGAAGTAGAAAGAAATTGAAAGGTGACGTCACAGCCAAGGGGGTAAGTAATTGGCTGGTGATTGGTAAATAGTTTTTCTTTTTCTTTATCAGTAAGTAACCTTTAGCATTGTTGTTGCCAAATTACATTTATCTAGGGGTTAAGTCATGGTAGGAGAGCTCGGAACGTGTTATGCTCCTCCTGTACTATGTGGGAAGTCAGGGACGCTTCCGGTGTTCCTGACGACTACCTGTGTGGGAAGTATATCCAGCTGCAGCTCCTGACGGACCCCGTTGCGGCCCTGGAGCTGCGGGTGGATTCACTCTGGAGAATGCACGATGCTGAGAATGACGTGAATAGGTATGTTTAGTGAGTTGGTCTCACCGCAGATAAAGGGTACACAGCCAGATAGGGAATGGAAAACCAAAAGGAAGAGTAGTGCAGGGGTCCCCTGCGGTCATCCCCCTGCAAAACAGATATACCGCTTTGGGTACTGTTAGGGCGGGTGACTCATCAGGGGAGGGCAGCAACAGCCAATTTCATGGCATCATGGGTGGCTCTGCTGCACAGGAGGGCAGGAAAAAGAGTGGGAGAGCTATAGTGATAGGGGATTATGTTGTAAGGGGAATAGATAGACGTTTCTGTGGCCGCAATCGAGACTCCAGGATGGTATGTTGCCTCCCTGGTGCAAGGGTCAAGGATGTCTCGGAGCGGGTGCAGGACATTCTGAAAAGGGAGGGTGAACAGCCAGTTGTCGTGGTGCATATAGGTACCAACGATATAGGTAAAAAATGGGATGAGGTCCTACAAGATGAATTTAGGGAGCAAGGAGCTAAATTTTAAAAGTAGGACCTCAAAAGTAGTAATCTCAGGATTGCTACCAGTGCCACATGCTAGTCAGAGTAGGAATCGCAGGATAGCTCAGATGAATACGTGGCTTGAGGAATGGTGCAAACGGGAGGGATTCAAATTCCTGGGACATTGGAACCGGTTCTGGGGGAGGTGGGACCAGTACAAACCCGACGGTCTGCACCTGGGCAGGACCGGAACCAATGTCCCAGAGCGGAGTGTTTGCTAGTGCTGTTGGGGAGGAGTTAAACTAATATGACTGGGATGGGAACCTATGCAGGGAGATAGAGGGAAGTAGAATGGGGACAGAAGCAAAAGATAGAAAGAAGAAAAGTAAAAGTGGAGGGCAGAGAAACCTAAGGCAAAAAACAAAAAGGGCCACATTACAGCAACATTCTAAAGGGGCAAAGTGTGTTAGAAAGACAAGCCTGAAGGCTCTGTGCCTCAATGCGAGGAGTATTCGGAATAAGGTGGACGAATTAACTGCGCAGATGATAGTTAACGGATATGATGTAATTGGCATCACGGAGACATGGCTCCAGGGTGACCAAGGCTGGGAACTCAACATCCAGGGGTATTCATCATTTAGGAAGGATAGACAGAAAGGAAAAGGAGGCGGGGTGGCTTTGCTGGCTGAAGAGGAAATTAATGCAATAGTAAGAAAGGACATTAGCCTGGATGATATGGAATCGGTATGGGTGGAGCTACGGAATACCAAGGGGCAGAAAACGCTAGTAGGAGTTGTGTACAGACCACCAAACAGTAGTAGTAAGGTTGGGGACAGCATCAAACAAGAAATTAGGGATGTATACAATAAAGGTACAGCAGTTATCATGGGCGACTTTAATCTACATATTGATTGGGCTAACCAAACTGGCAGCAATGCGGTGGAGGAGGATTTCCTGGAGTGTATTAGGGATGGTTTTCTAGACCAATATGTCGAGGAACCAACTAGAGGGCTGGCCATCCTGGACTGGGTGATGTGTAATGAGAAAGGACTAATTAGCAATCTTGTGCGAGACCCCTTGGGGAAGAGTGACCATAACATGATAGAATTCTTTATTAGGATGGAGAGTGACACAGTTAATTCAGAAACTAGGGTCCTGAACTTAAGGAAAGGTAACTTCGATGGTATGAGGCGTGAATTGGCTAGAATAGACTGGCAAATGATACTTAAAAGGGTTGACAGTGGATAGACAATGGCAAACATTTAAAGATCACATGGATGAACTTCAGCAATTGTACATCCCTGTCTGGAGTAAAAATAAAACGGGGAAGATGGTTCAACCGTGGCTAACAAGGGAAATTAAGGATAGTGTTAAATCCAAGGAAGAGGCATATAAATTGGCCAGAAAAAGCAGCAAACCTGAGGACTGGGAGAAATTTAGAATTCAGCAGAGGAGGACAAAGGGTTTAATTAAGAGGGGGAAAATAGAGTACGAGAAGAAGCTTGCTGGGAGCATAAAAACTGACTGCAAAAGCTTCTATAGATATGTGAAGAGAAAAAGATTAGTGAAGACAAACGTAGGTCCCTTGCAGTCAGATTCAGGTGAATTTATAATGGGGAATAAAGAAATGGCAGACCAATTGAACAAATACTTGGGTTCTGTCGTCACGAAGGAAGACACAAATAACCTTCCGGAAGTACTAGGGGACCGAGGGTCTAGTGAGAAGGAGGAACTGAAGGATATCCTTATTAAGCGGGAAATTGTGTTAGGGAAATTGATGGGACTGAAGGCCGATAAATCGCCGGGGCCTGATAGTCTGCATCCCAGAGTACTTTGTAATCGATGCCTGTGGTAATGGCACATTGTCAACACCATTTGCCCGATAATCGCGGCTGCCCATGATTAGTGTGCGAGGGACGGGGACTGGAGATTTAAAACAGACTGAGTGTAGAATTGATGCTCTTTTCCCACCTCTTAGCCCCCCCAGTTGTGAGTATTCAGGATCTGACGAAAGAGCCAAGAGTTGCCAACATCCCACAGAGGAGGAAACTGACCATTTCCGGATACAAGCTCAAAGTAAGTTCCCAGCGCAGTGTTGTCGTGGGGATATTGCTCCAAATGTTGGTAGGGACAGATGCTACATAGAGGGTAGTTCACGGGCTAGAGTGAGTCAGGAGGAGGGGAGTGCACGGGTGGGAGTGAGTCACGAGGAGGGGAGTGCACTGGAGTGAGTCACGAGGAGGGGAGTGCACGGGAGTGAGTCATGAGGAGAGGAGTGCACGGGCAGGAGTGAGTCACGAGGAGGGGAGTGCACGGGCAGGAGTGAGTCATGAGGAGGGGAGTGCACGGGCAGGAGTGAGTCACGAGGAGGGGAGTGCATGGGGGTGAGTCATGAGGAGGTGAGTGCATGGGCAGGAGTGAGTCACGAGGAGGATAGGGGACGAGAGTGAGTCACGAGGAGGGGAGTGCATCACGAGGAGGATAGTGTGTGTGCTAGACTATGAGTCATGAGGAGGCTCCGTGGTAAGCCCCTGTTACATAGTGTGGGTGCCGCTGGTTTATTGATGATGGGCCGAATGGCTACTCCTCGCTCCCAGGTTTCCCCTGTTCTTGCTGCCCCCGGTCGGCATTGCTTTTGCCATTCCTGCCACAGTCCCTGCGAGTGCTCTGACAGTCTGACTGTATCTGATATGTCCTTACCATACAGTATGAATGCACACGAGGCCCATACTTGAGAGAAAGTCACTCTGTGACCAGTTACCTTTATTACCAAGAACTCAAGAGACAGGCGGTGGGTGGAGCTCCCCCTTTTATACCGGAAAAGTCCAGGTTAGGAGTGTCTCCCACAAGTTCACCCCCTATGGTCAGTCGAGGAGGCGGGACTAGTGGAGTGCCACAGGGCTCAGTGCTGGGACCCCAGCTCTTTACAATATATATTAATGATTTGGATGATGGAATTGCGTGTAATATCTCCAAGTTTGCAGATGACACTAAGCTGGATGGCGGTGTGAGCTGTGAGGAGGACGCTAAGAGGCTGCAAGGTGATTTGGATAGGTTAGGCGAGTGGGCAAATACATGGCAGATGCAGTATAATGTGGATAAATGTGAGGTTATCCACTTTGGTGGCAAAAACACAAAGTCAGAATATTATCTGAATGGCGGCAGATTAGGAAAAGGGGAGGTGCAGCGAGACCTGGGTGTAATGATTCATCAGTCATTGAACGTTGGCATGCAGGTATAGCAGGCGGTGAAGAAGGCAAATAGTATGTTGGCCTTCATAGTAAGGGGATTTGAGTATAGGAGCAGGGAAGTCTTACTGCAGTTGTACAGGGCCTTGGTGAGGCCTCAGCTGGAATAGTGTGTTCAGTTTTGGTCTCCTAATCTGAGGAAGGACATTCTTGCTTTTGAGGGAGTGCAGCGAAGGTTCACCAGACTGATTCCTGGGATGGCAGGACTGACCTATGAGGAGAGACTGGATCGACTGGGCCTGTATTCACTGGAGTTTAGAAGGATGAGAGGGGATCTCATAGAAACGTATAAAATTCTGACGGGACAGGTTAGATGCAGGAAAAGAATGTTTCCGATGTTTGGGAAGTCCAGCACCAGGGGACATAGTCTTAGGATAAGGGGTAAGCCATTTAGGACTGAGATGAGGAGAAACTTCTTCACTCAGTTGTTAACCTGTGGAATTCCCTACCGCAGAGAGTTGTTGATGCCAGTTCATTGGATATATTAAAGAGGGAGTTAGATATGGCCCTTGCGGCTAAAGGGATCAAGAGGTATGGAGAGAAAGCAGGAACGGGGTACTGAAGGAATGATCAGCCATGATCTTATTGAATGGTGGTGCAGGCTCGAAGGGCCGGATGGCCTACTCCTGCACCTATTTTCTATGTTTCCATGTTCTCTAGGTGTACAACTTAGGTCAGCTTATACATACTTGGGTTACAATGACAGTTGAATAACATGACATCACCTCCCCCAAAGTCTTATTGGGATCACAGGTTAAGTCTTTCTGGTGGTTTATGCTCCCTTGTAGAGCGCCTGAGTTGGGGCTCCGGTTGTTGGGCGCTGGCCTGAGTGTCTGCTGTTTGCGGTGCCTCAGACCTGTGCGGACTGCCCACAGTGACTGGGCTTTCCTTCCCTTGGTTCTGGTGTTCGGTCACCTGTGGTGGAGTAAACTCTACATCGTGTTCTTCCTCTGCTTCTTCTATGTGGTTGCTGAATCTCCTTTTTGTTTGATCCACGTGTTTGCGGCAGATTTGTCCATTGGTAAGTTTAACTACCAAAACTCTATTCCCCTCTTTGGCAATCACAGTGCCTGCGAGCCATTTGGGCCCTGCAGTGTAATTAAGGACAAAAACAGGGTCATTGACATCAATACATCGCGCCCTCGCTTTACTGTCATGGTAGTCACATTGTGACTGATGCCTGCTCTCAACAATTTCTTTCATAGTAGGGTGTATAAGGGATAACCTGGTTTTGAGCGTCCTTTTCATTAGCAGCTCTGCGGGTGGAACCCCTGTGAGCGAGTGTGGTCGGGATCTATTGGCCAACATGAGGCGTGATAAGCAGCTTTGTAGGGAAGCCCCTTGGATTCTGAGCATCCTCTATTTGATTATCTGCACTGCTCGTTCCGCCTGGCCGTTTGAGGCCGGCTTGAACGGTGCCGTTCTGACATAGTTGATTCCATTGCCTGCCATGAAGTCCTGGAATTCAGTGCTTGTGAAGCATGGGCCATTGTCGCTGACCAAGTCGTCCAGTAGACCATAGGCGGTGAACATTGCCCGTAGACTTTCTACCGTGGCAGAAGATATGCTTGAATTTAAAATGGCACACTCAATCCATTTGGAGTAGGCATCTACCACAACCAAAAACATTTTTCCCATGAAAGGACCTGCGTAGTCCACATGGATGCGTGGCCATGGCTTGGTGGGCCAGGACCAGGGGCTAAGGGGGAGTCCCTGGGTGCGTTGCCCAACTGAGCACACGTGTTACACCTGCGAACACAAAGTTCCAGGTCTGCATCTATCCCCGGCCACCAAACGTGTGACCTGGCAATTGCCTTCATTATGACAATGCCCGGGTGCTCATTGTGAAGTTCTCTGATAAACACCTCTCTGCCCATCTGTGGCATAACTACTCGGTTTCCCCACAGTAGGCAATCGGCCTGAATTGAGAGTTCATCCTTGCGCCTATGAAACGGTTTAAATTCCTCAGGGCATGCCCCGTACGTGGCTGCCCAGTCCCCATTCAGGACACATTTCTTAACTAAAGACAATAGCTGGTCTTTATTTGTCCAGACTTTAATCTGACGGGCTGTCACGGGTGAGCCTTCGCTTTCGAAAGCTTCAACAGCCATGACCATCTCAGCATCATGTTCAGCTGCCCCCTCAGTGGTGGCTAGTGGGAGCCTGCTGAGTGCATCGGCGCAGTTTTCAGTGCCCGGACTATGCTGAATAGTGTAGTCATAGGCGGCTAATGTAAGTGCCCACCTCTGTACGTGGGCTGATGCATTCGCATTTATGGCCTTATTGTCGGCCAAAAGGGACGTTAGGGGTTTGTGATCCGTCTCCAGCTCAAATATCCTGCCAAACAGGTACTGGTGCATTTTTTTTTTACTGCACATACACATGCTAGCGTTTCCTTTTCTACCATCCCGTAGCCCCTTTTTGCCTGGGACAGACTTCTGGAGGCATAAGCTGTCGGCTGTAACTGACCATTGGCATTCACATGCAGCAACACACACCCGACCCCATAGGACGACGCATCACACGTTAAAACAAGTTTCTTACACGGGTGATATAACGTTAACAGTTTGTTGGAGCATAAGAAATTGCGTGTTCTATCAAAAGCCCTTTCCTGGCTGTCCCCCCAGACCCAATCGCGACCTTTGCGTAGGAGCACGTGTAGCGGCTCTTGCAACGTGCTCAATTTGGGAAGAAAGTTGCCAAAATAGTTCAGGAGCCCCAGGAACGAACGCAGCTCCGTCGTGTTACGGGGTCTGGGTGCTCTCTGGATCGCTTCCGTTTTGGATGCAGTAGGTCTGATCCCGTCTACTGCAACCCTCCTCCCCAGGAATTCTACCTCTGGAGCTAAGAAGATGCACTTCGCCTTTTTCAGTCGCAGCCCTACCCGGTCCAGTCTGCATAGCACCTCCTCCAGGTTGTGGAGGTGTTCTTCAGTATCGCGACCCGTGATGAGGATGTCGTCCTGAAAAACCACCGTCCTTGGAATCGACTTGAGGAGGCTTTCCATATTTTGCTGAAACATCGCGGCAGCCGAACGAATCCCGAACGGACATCTGTTGTACTCAAACAACCCGTTGTGTGTCGTGATGGTGGTCAACTTCTTCGACTCACTCGCCAGCTCCTGGGTCATGTAAGCTGAGGTCAGGTCCAATTTTGAAAAAAGTTTGCCACCGGATAGCGTCGCAAAGAGGTCCTCCGCTCTCGGTAGTGGGTACTGGTCTTGGAGTGACACCCGATTGATGGTGGCCTTGTAATCGCCACATATCCTGACCGACCCATCCACCTTGAGCACCGGCACAATCGGGCTCGCCCAGTCACTGAATTCAACTGGCGAGATGATGCCTTCCCTTAGCAGGCGGTCCAATTCGCATTCTATCTTTTCCTGCATCACGTACGGCACCGCTCAGGCCTTGTGGTGTACTGGCCTGGCGTCCGGGTTTATGTGAATCACTACCTTGGTCCCCATGAAAGTGGCAATGCCGGGTTGAAATAATGACAGAAGAAATTGCATTGACATTGCCCCATTTCCAGTTCATGACAGCAAGCCAACTCCTCCCCAGTAGTGCGGGACTGTCCCCTGGGACAATCCAGAGTGGCAACCTGTTCTCTGAATCTTTGTGGGTCACGACTACCGTGGCGCTGCCTAGCACCGGAATGATTTCCTTTGTATATGTCCGTAGCAGTGCGTCAATCGGCAATAATTTTGGCCTCCTGGCCTTGGACACCCACAACCTTTCGAACTGTTTGATACTCATCAGGGACTGGCTGGCCCCCGTGTCCAGCTCCATTAATACTGGGATGCCATTGAGGAGCACTTTCATCATTATTGGTGGCGTCCTGGTATATGAACTGTATATGTGCTCCACATGAACTCGCTGAACTTCAGCTTCCAGCGATTTCCCCCAGTATTCATTTGGCCTCGTAGGGCTTACATCGGGCCCGTCCTCCTCGTACATCAACCTGGCTGCAGGCTTCCTGCACATACACCCCAAGTGACCGCTGACATTGCAGTTTCTGCAGGTATATTGCTGATACCTGCAAGCTCTGGCTGGGTGTTTGCCTCCACACCTCCAGCATGAGCTGGAGGCCCCGTTGTTGGAAACAAAAGGTCCATTACCAGTCGATCGTCTCTGTAACTGTCCTTAAGCGCACCATTAGCAGGTGTTGATGGTCCCATTACTGGCCGCATTATCCATTGTGAAGGCATGAATTGCCGTTCAGCTAGCCATTGTCTCTGTTGAATTCCTACTATGGGTTCGACTACATGCTGGGGCATGTCCGATTGCCCTTGTCTGCCTAGAGAACTGTGTGCCGCGTTAACAATGTTGACTTCCTGTCCATTTGCTGCATTTGAGCCAAGATTTTTGTCATACATCATTCTGGTCTATTCCTCTCCTGAGATAAATGTCTGGGCTATCAGAGCTGCCGCTTCCAAGGTCAAGTCTTTGGTCTCAATCAGTTTCCTGAAAACCCCAGCATGCCCGATGCCCTCAATAAAAAAAAGTCTCGCAGCATCTCCGCTCTGCATGCATCTGGGAACTTACATAGGCTCGCCAGTCGCCGGAGATCTGCCACGAAGTCTGGAATATTTTGCCCTTCTCGCCGCCGGTGCGTGTAAAACCGGTGTCTCGCCATGTGCATGCTGCTCGCCGGTTTAAGGTGTTCCCCGATCAACTTACTGAGCTCTTCGAACGTCCTGTCCGCCGGCTTCTCTGGTGCTAGAAGGTCCTTCATCAGGGAGTACGTTCTGGATCCACAAACCGTCAGGAGATGAGCCCTGCGTTTGTCAGCCGAATCCTGTCCCAGCCATTCCTTAGTGACAAAACTTTGCTGTAGTCTCTCAATAAAGTCGTCCCATCATCACCAACACAGTACCTCTCGTCTGTGCTGCTAGTGGCCAAGCTCGCGTGGTTTAAATCCCAGTTTCTCGTCACCAATATTACCTTACTATACAGTATAAATGCACACGAGACCCATACTTGAGAGAAAGTCACTCTGTGACCAGTAACCTTTATTACCAAGAACTCAAGAGACAGGCGGTGGGTGGAGCTTCCCCTTTTATACCGGAAAAGTCCAGGTTAGGAGTGTCTCCCACAAGTTCGCCCCCTGTGGTCAGTGTTCTCAAGGTGTACAACTTGGGTCAGCTTATACATGGGTTGCAATGACAGTTGAATACATGACAGTATCCCTCTGCAGTAATGTGCTGCTTTGAACAGTCCACAGCCCTGGGTCTTGGCAACGGGTTGGATTAAGTCTCACCGCAATCCGTGCTTTATAAAATTTGAAACGTGCCATCGACCTGATTCTTGCTGTTTTTATAATTCCAGAAGTCGGCCTACATATTCCAAGAGCACACCTTGCCTCCTTATCGGCAGATGTTTTACCAGCTGTGTGACCTAGACGCAGAGAGGTACTGACACCTTGCACTTTAACCTTTCACACAGGGGTTGCCAAAGAATGGGAGGGGGCTGATGGAATGGAGCATGTAAGCATTGAGGGAGTTTGTCCCAAAGATTCGGTTGGATTTCCGACTGTTGACTTGAGTTGGTTGATGGATAAATATTGGTCAGGACACCGGGGAGAACTCCCTGCTCTTCTTCAAAATAGTGCTACGGAATCTTTTACGTCCATCCGAGAGAACAGACGGGGTCTCGGTTTAACGTCTCATCCGACAGTGCAGTGCTCCCTCAGTACTGCCCCTCCGACAGTGCGCCGCTCCCTCAGTACTGCCCCTCCGACAGTGCGGCGCTCCCTCAGTACTGCCCCTCCGACAGTGCGGCGCTCCCTCAGTACTGCCCCTCCGACAGTGCAGTGCTCCCTCAGTACTGCCCCTCCGACAGTGCGCCGCTCCCTCAGTACTGCCCCTCCGACAGTGCGGCGCTCCCTCAGTACTGTCCCTCCGACAGTGCGGCGCTCCCTCAGTACCGCCCCTCCGACAGTGCGGCGCTCCCTCAGTACCGCCCCTCCGACAGTGCGGCGCTCCCTCAGTACCGCCCCTCCGACAGTGCGGCGCTCCCTCAGTACTGCCCCTCCGACAGTGCGGCGCTCCCTCAGTACCTCCACTCCGACAGTGCGGTGCTCCCTCAGTACTGCCCCTCCGACAGTGCAGTGCGGCGCTCCCTCAGTACTGCCCCTCCGACAGTGCAGTGCGGCGCTCCCTCAGTACTGCCCCTCCGACAGTGCAGTGCGGCGCTCCCTCAGTACTGCCCCTCCGACAGTGCGGCGCTCCCTCAGTACTGCCCCTCCGACAGTGCGGCGCTCCCTCAGTACCGCCCCTCCGACAGTGCAGTGCGGCGCTCCCTCAGTACTGCCCCTCCAACAGTGCGGCGCTCCCTCAGTACTGCACTGGGAGTGTCAGCTGGGAATATTGGCTCAAGTCTCTGGAGTGGGACTTGACCCACGATTTCTGACTCACAGATGAGAGTGCTACCCACTGAGCCATGGGTGAATGTCGTAAGTGATCTATCGGTTGCAGTTTAGATATCCGATCTGGATTACTGTGTGTGTGTTTACACTGTAACCTGTAGAAGAATATTATCAGTAGAAGTACAGTAGCTGCGGAAAAATAAGGAACTTAAAGATTTGCGTTTATATAGCGCCTTTCACGACCACAGGACATCCCAAAGCGATTTACCACCAATTAAGTACTATTTTCTTTGAAGTGTAGTGACTGTTGAACCCACAACCCTCTGACTCCGAGTCCAGGGTGCTACCCACTGAGCCACAGGTGACTACAGATTTATGTAACACCTTATCATGTTCATGGGACGTCCCAACAGTGGTGACTGCTGGATGCTTAGCTGACTCCTCTCTGCAACGTGTTCCCTTCTACCCGTCTGTTGTTGCAGTTTAAAGAAGATAATTCATCGCAACGAAGGCAAAGAGACGACGTGTAACGAGCGGGACGGGTGGTGCCTGCCAAAAACCAGCGACGAGCTCCGGGACCGCATGTCCAATATGATTAAAGAGATTTGTCGCAAGAACAGAACAGGTGAGGCCATCGACTACTGAACGGAAGTTCCGAACTCTCTCTCACCCGGCCGATTTAACTTCTTTCTCTGGGCTCCCATCCCCGACAGCCCTCCTGTTCCTGCTTCTCTACTGTAATTCCTCATCCTCCACCCCCGTGTCCTGTCACTTTGGCCCCTTCCTCCCCATGTCGTGTGTTCTTCTCCCCCTCCCCCCCCCCCCCCCCCCCCCCCAGCCCCAATTCACTGCAGTGTGCTCAGGGTTCTGTGACACTGTGTTCAAGTTTCAAACTGAACGAAACACCGTCTGTGTTTGGCCCTAACTAGGGGAATCTCTCTGACACGATACAGGAGCGCGAGTGGAAACTATTCCTATAAGTAGAAATTAGCACAGCTGACCATAAGCTTGGTCAAAGAGGTAAGTTTTAAGGAGTGTATTGAAGGAGGAACGGGTTAGAGAGGCGGCGAGCTTTAAGCAGGGAGTTCCAGTGCTTGGGGCCTAGGTAACAGAAAGCACGGCCACCAGTGGTTGAGCGATTAAAATCAGGGATGCTCAAGAGGGCAGAATTAGAGGAGCGCAGACATCTCGGGATTGTGGGGATGAAGGAGATTACAGAGATAGGGAGGGGTGAGGAGGCCCTGGAGGGATTTGTAAACAAGGGTGAGAATTTTGAAATTGAGGCCTTGCTTAACCGGGAGCCAATGTAGGTCAGCGAGCACAGGGGGTGAGCGGGACTTGGTGCGAGTTAGGACACGGGGCAGCCGAGTTTTGGATCTCCTCTAGTTTACGTAGGCTGGAATGTGGGAGGCCAGCCAGGAGTGCGTTGGAATAGTCCAGACTAGAGGTAACACAGCAAAGGACGAGGACTTCAGGTGTGTTGGGGAGTGACCTGGATTATGGTCACCCTCCAGCAACCCAGTTTCGTATTTGTCACCGAGGGTGTTCACCCTTCACCTGCAGGAGTTGCTGGCCTGCCTGGGGTGAGGCTGGGGGTGGGGGGTGGGGGGGGCAAGTTGTAATTTGCTGCCTGAAGCACTCTGCGAGAATGCCTCTGCCTCTCTGTAAATGGGGTTTTCCTTTTTTGTCTTTAAATGGTTAGCTTCAACCGCGTTGAGAAAGAAGCCAGCGGTCACACAGGAGAGAGAAGAGAGCGGATCTGATGAGGAGGAGGAAGAAGAGTACCCACCGTCGGAAGGAAGCGAAAATGAAATGGAGACCGAAATCCTGGATTACCTGTGACCTGACTGAACGTGAGCTGGACGCAGTGACGCGAGGGGAGGGAGGAGCGATGCTGAATCTGTTGGGACAGTGTTCGAGTTGTCCCTCTTTACGACGGAGGGTGGTATTTTTTTTTTACAGTGACTGCACATGACGGCAGTGCAGGGCTGCTGCAGTGGGACCAGTGTTAGCAGTGCGAAGGAACTGCTGCCGCAGTCGCCTATCGGCCATTCCATCCGCGGCTGCTTGCAGTCTTCTCTTTGCCAAGACGATTTATCGGCAGCCAGCAGATGAGCAAGACCCAAAGAAGCGTGGATGCACTGGCGATGACTGGGGGCTGGGGTGCAGAGCCAGTGTGTCAAGATGCAGCATGTCCTGTCTCTCCATTACGCACACAGCGAGGCTCGTGGTCTCTTTGACTCGATAAGGCAGCAATTTATCAGATTTGATTTTTCCCATGTTGTTTGAGATGTTGACAACTCCCGTCTCCATGGAGTGGTGGGCCATGTCGTAGTGTTTGGGGTGGTGGGCCACAGGTTGATGCCCTCCATGGCTCCTCACCTCCTCCCGTGATTTTTCATGTGTCCACCATCAGACTGGGGGTGGGTCCATCGTCAGAATATGTGGGGAGGGGGGTGGGGGGGAGCTGGTCCACCATTAGATTATTTGAGGAGGGGGTCCATCAGACTAAGGGGGGAGGGTGACACTATCGGATTGTGCCACAGAGTGCTCCGAGAGAGCCGTTTCAGTTACGCCTGTTTTCAACTTCAGTCCCATAAAGGGCGGTGTTTAATCACCGTTTGCTCTTGTAAATATCATTTGTATTTAAATTCTCTTCCTGACTGTGTCGTGATTATATTTGCATTTTTGGAGGCGGGAAGCGGAGTGTCTCCTGTTCCAGGATGATCCAGCTGCCAATGGGGGGCAATTTACAAACCATCTCGCTCCCTCTGTGGCGACTCTGCAGTGCTGTAGTACTCTGGCACTGCAAGGGATTGAGCCGTCGGCATGGCTCTCCAACAGGAGCAGCCCCTGGAGGCTGCGTCTCTCCCCTCTCGCCTGCAGGTAACGCTGCAAACCAGTTTGTCGTCTGCTTCTCAGTGCTCGGTGCCGTCTCCGCTGGTTAAACTCCAGCAATGCTCCAATCCACACTTGGCGTTCCAAAGGCCTTGGTCCTGCCAGCCTGTGCTTAAACTCCCTGGCTACGTCGCTCGGGAGAGATACACATACAAACGTATGAAAACGCACGGGCTGGAAAAGAACCACTGCTCACCAAGCCTGCTCCACACACATGATGTCTGCAGCACGACGACCAGACACTTCTTTACACTTCCCCCTTCCACAGCCATGTAATAATGCACCCGATATCCGCACACTGACGTGGATTTCTCGGTAGTTTGGTTTGGAGACTCGAGTATGGGGATGGGGTTGTGCATGGCTCCAGTAGCTCCCCTGTAATGTTCCCTCTAAATTTTTTTTGGGTACGCGGCCTCTTTAATTTCGCAATTTTTCCGCCGGAACCGGTTGCGTGGGACCTTCAGACCGCTGCTCGGTCACGCAGCTTAACGGGAACATTGTGCACCTGCCCTGTACAGTCACAATGTTCCTCTTTGTTCTACGTGGCCTGTTTCTTTTACCAGGCTGACACTCCAATGCAGTGCTGAGGGAGTGCTGCACTGTCGGAGGGGCAGTACTGAGGGAGCGCTGCACTGTCGGAGGGGCAGTACTGAGGGAGCGCAGTACTGAGGGAGCGCTGCACTGTCGGAGGGGCAGTACTGAGGGAGCGCTGCACTGTCGGAGGGGCAGTACTGAGGGAGCGCAGTACTGAGGGAGCGCTGCACTGTCGGAGGGGCAGTACTGAGGGAGTGCTGCACTGTCGGAGGGGCAGTACTGAGGGAGTGCTGCACTGTCGGAGGGGCAGTACTGAGGGAGTGCTGCACTGTCGGAGGGGCAGTACTGAGGGAGTGCTGCACTGTCGGAGGGGCAGTACTGAGGGAGTGCTGCACTGTCGGAGGGGCAGTACTGAGGGAGTGCTGCACTGTCGGAGGGGCAGTACTGAGAGAGTGCTGCACTGTCGGAGGGGCAGTACTGAGGGAGTGCTGCACTGTCGCAGGGGCAGTGCTGAGGGAGTGCTGCACTGTCGGAGGGGCAGTACTGAGGGAGCGCTGCACTGTCGGCGGGGCAGTACTGAGGGAGCGCTGCACTGTCGGAGGGGCAGTACTGAGGGAGCGCTGCACTGTCGGAGAGGCAGTACTGAGGGAGCGCTGCACTGTCGGAGGGGCAGTACTGAGGGAGCGCTGCACTGTCGGAGGGGCAGTACTGAGGGAGTGCTGCACCGTCGGAGGGGCAGTACTGAGGGAGCGCTGCACTGTCGGAGGGTCAGTACTGAGGGAGTGCTGCACTGTCGGAGGGTCAGTACTGAGGGAGTGCTGCACTGTTGGAGGGGCAGTACTGAGGGAGTGCTGCACCGTTGGAAGTGCCGTCTTTCAGATGAGACATTAAACCGAGGCTCTGTCTGTTCTCTCAGGTGGATGTAAAAGATCCCATGGCACTATTTCGAAGAAGAGCAGGGGGAGTTATCCCCGGTGTCCTGGGCCAATATTTATCCCTCAATCAACATAACATTAAAAAAAAAACAGATTATCTGGTCATTATCACATTGCTGTTTGTGGGAGCTTGCTGTGTGCAAATTGGCTGCTGTGTTCCCTACATTATAACAGGGACTGCACTCCATAAAGTGCTTCATTGGCTGTAAAGCACTTTGAGCTGTCGGTGGTCGTGAAAGGCGCTATTTAAATCCAAGTCTTTCTTTTCGTTCTTACTGCGCAGTCCCTTTAAATTTCTGCACATGCGCCGTACTTGCAATGGCAAAGCCGGGTGAGCGGCCTGCGTGGGATTTTTCCCATTACTGCAGATCCGTGCAGCTTAGAGGGAACATTGGTCACAAACCACACTAGTAGGAGGCTACAAGCTTCGAGTGGATTGATTATTTCTGGGGTGAATGATGTACAGTTAACCTTGATACGTAATAAATTGTGGAAATTGCTCTTTACGCAGCGAGTTGTCATTATCTGGAACGCGCTGCTTGAAAGGGCAGCGAGAGAAAGCAGGAAAGGGTTGCTGAAAGAATGATCAGCCATGATCTTATTGAATGGTGGTGCAGACTCGAAGGGCCGAATGGCCTACTCCTGCACCTATTTTCTAAGTTTCCATGAATCAGATTCAATCGTAACTTTCAAAAGTGAATTGGATAAATACTTGAAAGGAGAAAAAAATTGCAGGGCTACAGACAAAGAGCAGGAGAGTGGGACTAATTGAATAGATTTTTCAAAGAGCCGGCACAGGCACGATGGGCTGAATGGCCTCCTGCGCTGTTTCATTCTATCTTTGTTTTTGTACCCGTGCTAACCAGGTCTGATTCTGACCAAAACAACTGTGCAGGAGTGGAAGCAACAGGGCTGGTCCCACAGTGTGTGGTGTGGGGGGTTCTCTTTAAATGTGTTTTCTCTTCACTGTTCCCCCCCACCCCCCTTCCCTGAAGGTGTTGCTGCAGATTGCCCTGGTCATCTTGGAATAGCAAGGGGTGGGTGGGGGGGGTCAGTGAGAATCTAATACAAATGGAAAACATGTAGACAGCAGGTGACTGCAGCTCAGAACTCAAACTAATCTCAAGCCTGAGAAATTTTCAGCTGCGAAAACAGTAATTGGGTCAAGTTTGAGTGATTTGTGGAGTTGTTTATCTCCCACAAGCAGTGACGACAGGCTGCAGGAGGGCTGTGCAAATGATTTCCTTCAGTTGCTTTCATGCAAGTTGAGCCTCTTTCCAACATCAAATGAGAACTGCGAGTAATCCCTGTTTCTTTCTACCTGCCTCGTAAACAGGATCTTAATAAAATGATCAAGTTGCACTAGCTGTGATTGGGGAGGTGCTGGGCTCAACTTCACCCTCACTCATACTCCAAAGAAAGGACTTAACATATATAATGGTGCCTGAAAAGGCAATTGGACATGTACTTGAAGAGGATTAATTTGCAGGGTTATGGGGAAAAGACTGGTGTGTGGGACTAAATTGGACAGCTCTTTCACAGAGCCAGCACAAGCATGACGGGCCGTATGGATTACCCAGGATATACGGCACAGGAACAGGTCATTCGGCCCAACCAGTCCATGCCGGCGTTTATGCTCCACTCGAGCCTCCTCCCGTCTTTCCTCATCTAAATCTATTCACATAACCCTCTATTCCCTTCTCCCCCATATACTTGTCCAGCCTCCCCTTAAATGCATCGATACTATTCGCTTCAACCCCTCCCTGTGGCAGCGAGTTCCACATTCTCACCCCTCTCTGGGTAAAGAAGTTTCTTCTGAATTCCCGATTGGATTTCTTGGTGACTATCTTATATTGATGGCCTCTAGTTATGCTCTTCCCCACAAGTGGAAACATTCTCTCTGTATCCACTCGATCAAAACCTTTCACAATTTTAAAGACCTCTATTAGGTCACCCCCTCAGCCTTTTTTCAAGAAAACAAAGAGACCCAGCCTGTTCGTCCTTTCCTGATGTGTATACCTTCACATTTCTAGTGTCATTCCTGTAAATCCCTCTCTGCGCCCTCTCCAGTGCCTTTATATCCTTTTTATAATGTGGCGACTAGAACTGTATGCAGTACTCTGAGGGGCAGCAATTGGTGGAAATTCTTGGCGGTCTCGCGGTGGTCAGTCAATCTTCACCGCCGGGTACCGCTGGGGTGGAGTGCTGCCAATATTGGTCCGGCCGGTCCTGAGCGGTGCGTCAGCGGACTGCAACAGACGGGCCGCTCCGGCGGTGCAGGGTAAGTTGTCTGGGACTCTGGACTCATCGGGTTCTGAGTTCTGCGCATGCGCGCTCTTCCATCGACCTCCGTCCCGTTCCCCCTGGGAAGAGCAGTCCGGAGGCCAGAGACTGCTGACGTCTGATCGCAGATAAGTGTCTCGAGGTACGTTTAGATTTTTACTTGCTTTGTGCAGTGTTTTTGATTTATTTATAATACTTATATTGTTGTTTGTTTATTTATTTTTGCATTTTTCGGGGGGGAGGGAAACTGAATATATTTTTTGGGGGTGGCGGAGGAGGGGAGTTAGATCTCTCTTTGGGGGGGAATTAGATCTCTCTTGGGGGGGGGGGGGGGGGAATTAGATCTCTCTTGGGGGGGGGGGGAGAATTAGATCTCTCTTGGGGGGGGGGGAGAATTAGATCTCTCTTGGGGGGGGGGGGGGAGAATTAGATCTCTCTTGGAGGGGGGGGGAATTAGATCTCTCTTGGGGGGGGGAATTAGATCTCTCTGGGGGGGGGAATTAGATCTTGGGGGGGGGGGGAATTAGATCTCGCGTGGGGGGGGTTTGGATCTCTTGTGGGGGGGGATTAGTTGTCGAGTGGAGGAATTAGATCTCTCGGGGAGGGGGGGGTGTTGGGATTAGATCTCTCGGGAGGGTGGGGGGGATTTGATCTCTGGGGGGGAGAATTAGATCTCTTGGGGGGGGGGGGGGGATTAGATCTCGCGTGGGGGGAGTTGGATCTCTTGTGGGGAGGTGATTAGTTGTCGAGTGGGGGAATTAGATCTCTCGGGGAGGGGGGGGGGGGTGTTGGGATTAGATCTCTCGGGAGGGTGGGGGGGATTAGATATCTCGGGGGGGGGGGGGGGGGAAAGAGAGAGATTAGATCTCTAGGGGGGTGGGGTAGGGAGAGAAATAGATCATTGGGGGGAGGAATAGATCGCTGGGAGTGGTGGAGTGAGGAGCATTGTAGTTTACATATTGCCGACATACCACCGGCATAAAACATCAGACAGTGTGCAGCTCTGGTGGTACCAATGTCAGACATTTGGGCGGTCTGTAGGGTGCTCCGTGTGGGCAGATAATATGCATACCGCCCGCCGGTATGTCGCTGATGAATTTCCTGCCGGGCGGTATGTAGATATTTTTGAGCAATTTCACGATTTTGGGCAGTGTGTCCACCAGTTTTGGCCCCATGGTATGGTCTAACCAAGCTACGATACAGGTTTAGCATAACTTCCCTACTTTTCAATTCTATACCTCTAGAAATAAACCCTAGTGCTCGGTTTGCTTTCTTTACGGCCTTGCTAACCTGTGTCACAACTTTTAATGTATTTGTACTCCGAGATTCCTCTTTGTTCCCTTTGTTCCTCTACCCCACCCAGACTCTCATCCTGCAAGTAATATGTGACCTCCCTATTCTTCCGACCAAAATGTAATACCTCACATTTATCTGTGTTGAATTTCATTTGCCAATTATATGCCCATTCTGCAAGTTTATGAATGTCCTCCTGTCATTTGTTGCAGTTCCCCTCAGTATTGACTATTGCCCCCAATTTGGTGTCATCTGCAAATTTAGAAATTGTGTTTTTGATTCCAAGGTCTAAATCGTTAATATAAGTTGTGAACAGTGGTCCCAGCACGTATCCTTGTGGAACACCACCACCCACCTTCTGCCACTGTGAATAGCTACCCTTTACCCCTATTATCTGCTTCCTGTCTTGAAGCCAGCTAGCGATCCATTCTGCTACTTGACCCCTGACTCCGCATTCTCTGACCTTGTTCATCAGTCTATTATGGGGTACCTTATCGAAGGCCTTTTGAAAATCTAGATAAATTACATCTGCATTACCATTGTCTACCCTCTCTGTTACCTCTTCAAAAAATTTAATGAGGTTGGTCAAGCCAGACTTTCCCTTTTGAAATCCATGCTGACTATTTGTTATATTTTTGCTTTCTAGATGTTCTTCTATTTTCTCCTTTAGTAGGGATTCCATTATTTTTCCTACCACCGGTGTTAAGCTGACTGGTCTATAATTCCCTGGACATATTCTATCCCCCTTCTTAAATATAGGTATTACGTTCGCTATCCACCAGTCCTCTGGCACTACACCTTTTTCTAACGAATTATTAAATATGTGTAGTAATGCCTCTGCTGTCTCTTCCCTAGATTCTTTTAAAATGCGTGAATACAATCCATCTGGACATGGGGTTTTATCCTCTTTGAGTTTGATTAGTTTATTTAATATATGCCCTCCTTTTATTTTAAATGTACTAATCTCACCATCCAATATCATGTCCACCTGTTCTATCTTCCTGGTAAATACTGAAGCAAAATAATGATTTAATATTTCTGCCATCTCTCGATCGTTACCTGTAGTATTATCCTGTCTCTCCCTTTATTATCCGATCAGCTTTCTCTTTTCTCCGAGCCCCAGTCTGTCCAGTCTTTCCTGATATTTGGCAACCTGTCCAAAAGGTGATGGGGCAAATAAGTACGAGACCATAAGCAACTCCGTGTTGAGCCACAAAACTGAGTCAGCAAGTGGTGGAACAGCACAGGTTCTGACCCTGTTTGATAACTAAAAGAAAAAGCAACATTTGCATTTCTATAGCACCTTTCATGACCACCAGACGCCCCAAAGCGCTTTACAGTCAATGAAGTATTTTTTGAAGTATAGTCACTGTTGTAATGTAGGAAATATGACAGTGAATTTGTGCACAGCAAGCTCCCACAAATAACAGTGATAATTACCAGATACTCTGTTTTTAGTGATGTTGGTTGAGGGATAAATATTGGGCAGGACACCAGGGAGAACTCCCCTGCTCTTCGAAATAATGCCATAGGATCTTACATCTACCTGAGAGAGTAGACGGCACCTCTGACAGTGCAGCACTTTTTCAGCATTGCACTGGTGCTCAAATCTCTGGAGTGGGACTTGAACCTACAGCCTCCTGACGCAGAGGCAGCGGTGCTACCAACTGGAAAGGTGCTATAGAGATGCAAGTCATTTCCTTTTTCTGACCCGAGGCGAGAGTGCTACCCACTGAGTCACGGCTGACATTTTGACACAGTTGTAGCTGCTGTGGAACTGTCGCTGTTGATTTTGGCTGAACTAAACATCGATGTAAAATAGGACTGGCACCGGATCTGGAAAATCCAACTCTCTAAAGCCTGAGCCTTGAGCTGATACAATTTAGAATCTGGCTCCGTCTCACGCTGTGCCTGAGGAATGGGGTCAGGCTGTGAACAGGTGACCATGAACTAGGTGGGGAGCATAATCAATGAAAAATGTTACATTTGAATGAGATAGTTGATGGTAGAATTCACCATCCCAACTCTTGTTGAGTATAGAATGTTGGCTCTTGTCTCCTTGGAGCCCTGACCACAGCTCCCGATCTTTCTCATTAAATATATTCCAGGGGTGTGAACGGGACTTGCTGTGAGTTAGGAAAGGGGCAGCAGAGTTTGGGATGAGTTCAAGTTTAAGGAGGGTGAAAGATGAGAGGCTGGCCTGGAGAGCATTGGAATAGTTGAGCCTGGTGGTAACTAAAGCCTGGATGAGGGTTTCAACAGCAGATGGGCTAAGTCAGAGGTGGATACAGGTGGTACGGAGGTGTAACTGGGCAGTCTTGGTGAAGGAGGGGACATGGGGTCGGAAACTCAGCTCAGGGTCAAAGAGCACTCCGAGGCTGTGAACAGATGGCAGGGAGGGGCTGGAAACGGTGCCTAGGGAATGGGGTTTAATTTTCCCAATATTTAATTGGAGGAAATTTCTGCTCATCCAATACTTGATCCTCTCGACGTCTACCCTATCGAACCCCTTCATAATTTTAAAGACCTCTCTCAGGTCACCTCTCAGTCTTATTTTTTCTAGAGAAAAAAACCCTAGCTTGTTCAGTCTTTGGGGGTAATATATTGGCATGAATTAAGGATTGGTTAATGGACAGAAAACGGAGTAGGAATAAACAGGACTTTGGGTTGGCAGGCTGTAACTAGTGGGGTAGTACAAGGATTGATGCTTGGGCCTCCGCTATTTACTGACTTATCTATATTCTAGATAAGTCAGTAAATCTATATTAATGCCTTCATCTAACGTGTCCAAGTTTGCTGATACAAAGTTAGGTGGGAAAGTAAGCTGTGAGGAGGACACAAAGAGGCTGCAGAGAGATATAGACAGGTCGACTGAGTGGGCAAGAACCCAGCAAATGGAATACAATGTGGGAAAGTGTGAAGTTATCCACTTTGGTAGGAAAAACAAAAAGCAGAATATTTTTTGGATGGCGTGTGACTGGGAAATGTTTGCATTCAGAGGGACCTGGGTGTCCTTGTACATGAATCACAGAAAGTTAACCTGCAGGTACAGCAAGCAATTGGGAAAGCAAATTGTATGTTAGCTTTTGTTACAAAGGGATTAGAGTATAAGAGTAAAGAAGTCTTACTGCAATTATACAGGGCATTGATGAGTTCACTCACCAATGTGTACAGTTCTGGTCTCCTTACCAAAGGAAAGACATACTTGCTTTAGAGGGAGTGCAGCGAAGGTTCACCAGACTGATTCCTGGGATGAGGGGATTGCCCTATGAGGAGAACAACATGGAGGGCATAATGGGGAACATGGAGATGGCAGAAACTCTGAACAAATATTTAGTATCAGTCTTTACGGTAGAGGACACTATCAATATTCCAACAGTGGATAGTCAAGGGGCTATAGGGTGGGAGGAACTTAACACAATCATAATTACTAAGGAGGTGGTACTCAGTAAGATAATGGGACTAAAGGCAGATAAATCCCCTGGACCTGATGGCTTGCATCCTAGGGTCTTAAGAGAAGTAGCGGCAGGGATTGTGGATGCATTGGTTGTAATTTACCAAAATTCCCTGGATTCTGGGGAGGTCCCAGCAGATTGGAAAACTGCAAATATAACGCCTCTATTTAAAAAAGGAGCCAGACAAAAAACAGGAAACTATAGAGACCAGTTAGCCTAACATCTGTGGTTGGGAAAATGTTGGAGTCCATTATTAAAGAAGAAGTAGCAGGACATTTGGAAAAGCAAAATTCGGTCAGGCACAGTCAGCATGGATTTATGAAGGGGAAGTCATGTTTGACAAATTTGCTGGAGTTCTTTAAGGATGTAACAAACAGGGTGGATAAAGGGGAACCAGTGGATGTGGTGTATTTGGACTTCCAGAAGGCATTTGACAAAGTGCCACATAAAAGGTTACTGCACAAGATAAAAGTTCACGAAGTTGGGGGTAATATATTAGCATGGATAGAGGATTGGCTAACTAACTGAGAACAGAGAATTGGGATAAATGGTTCATTCTCTGGTTGGCAACCAGTAACTAGTGGGGTGCCGCAGGGATCAGTGCTGGGACCCCAACTATTTACAATCTATATTAATGACTTGGAAGAAGGGACCGAGTGTAACGTAGCCAAGTTTGCTGACTATACAAAGATGGGAGGAAAAGCAATGTGTAAGGAGGACACGCAAAATCTGCAAAAGGACATAGACCCGCTAAGTGAGTGTGCAAAAATTTGGCAGATGGAGTATAATGTTGGAAAGTGTGAGGCCATGCACTTTGGCAGAAAAAAATCAAAGAGCAAGTTATTATTTAAATGGAGAAAGATTGTAAAGTGCCGCAGTACAGCGGGACCTGGGGGTACTTGTGCATGAAACACAAAAGGATAGTATGCAGGTACAACAAGTGATCAGGAAGGCCAATGGTATCTTGGCTTTTATTGCAAAGGGGATGGAGTATAAAAGCAGGGAAGTCTTGCTACAGTTATACAGGGTATTGGTGAGGCCACACCTGGAGTACTGCGTGCAGTTTTGGTTTCCATATTTAAGGAAGGATATACTTGCTTTGGAGGCAGTTCAGAGAAGGTTCACTAGGTTGATTCCGGGGATGAGGGGGTTGACTTATGAGGAAAAGTTGAGTAGGTTGGGCCTCTACTCATTGGAATTTAGAAGAATGAGAGGTGATCTTATCGAAACGTATAAGATTATAGGGAGCTTGACAAGGTGGATGCAGAGAGGATGTTTCCACTGATGGGGGAGACTAGAACTAGAGGGCATGATCTTAGAATAAGGGGCCACCCATTTAAAACTGAGATGAGGAGAAATTCCTTCTCTGAGGGTTGTAAATCTGTGGAATTCACTGCCTCAGAGAGCTGTGGAAGCTGGGACATTGAATGAATTTAAGAGAAATAGACAGTTTCTTAAACGATATGGGGTTATGGGGAGCGGGCGAGGAAGTGGAGCTGAGTCTATGATCAGATCAGCCATGATCTTATTGAATGGCGGAGCAGGCTCGAGGGGCCGTATGGCCTACTCCTGTTCCTATTTCTTATGTTATGCTCTTATGAGAGATTGAGTAGACTATGCCTATATTCCCCAGAGTTTAGAAGAATGAGAGGTGATCTAATTGAAGCATATAAAATTCTTAAGGGGCATGAGAGGGTTAATGCTGAGATGATTCACCAGACTGATTCCCGGGATGGCGGGACTGACCTATCAAGAAAGACTGGATCAACTGGGCTTGTATTCACTGGAGTTCAGAAGAATGAGAGGGGACCTCATAGAAACATTTAAAATTCTGACGGGGTTAGACAGGTTAGATGCAGGAAGAATGTTCCCAATGTTGGGGAAGTCCAGAACCAGAGGTCACAGTCTAAGGATAAGGGGTAAGCCATTTAGGACCGAGATGCGGAGGAACTTCTTCACCCAGAGAGTGGTGAACCTGTGGAATTCTCTACCACAGAAAGTTGTTGAGGCCAATTCACTAAATATATTCAAAAAGGAGTTAGATGAGGTCCTTACTACTAGGGGGATCAAGGGGTATGGCGAGAAAGCAGGAATGGGGTACCGAAGTTGAATGTTCAGCCATGAACTCATTGAATGGCGGTGCAGGCTAGAAGGGCCGAATGGCCTACTCCTGCACCTATTTTCTATGTTTCTATGATGTTTCCCCTGGCTGGGGTGTCTAGAACATGGGGTCACAGTTTCAAAACAAATGGGCTGGCCATTTATTCATGGAAATTCTTTCGCTCAGAGGGTTATGAATCTTTGGAGTACTCAGAGCTGTGGATGCTTCAGTCATTCAGTATATTCAAGTCAGAGGTTGATAATTTTGTGGGAATTAAGGGATATGGGACAGTGCAGGAAAGTGGAGTTGAGGTCGAAGATCAGCCGTGATCATGTTGAATGGTGGAGCTGGCACGAACCGAATGGCCTACTCCTGCTCCTATTATGTTCTTGATAGTTGTACCCTGGTTTTTAAAGGATTCCAGTTTTTCAACTCGACTCTGGTTGATCACTCTGGAATGCGGTGAGAAGCTTCCTAAATATCAGTGTTAGACTTGTCTTTTATCAGTTTGGCCCAGTGCCCTCTTATGCCCCACTCTTACAATTTAATTTCAAGTAATTTTTCGAGTGACCTTTTCCCATCCCATTTTCCGTCTCGCATGCCTTTGTGTAGGATCACCCCTCGGGTTTGTAACCCTGAGATCTGCACAGACGGTGCATTTACCCAATGGGTTCTGAGCAAGCTGAAACATTTCAACATTTGAATCTTCATTTTACAGTTACACGGGTACGATACGCTGCAGATGTTATGATTTTATGACCCAGTATTTTGGACAAAATCACAGGAAATGTTGCTTCCTACCCAACAGCATTGTGGGTAGGAAGCCCCTTCACCACACGGACTGCAGCGGTTGAAGAAGGCGGCTCACCACCACCTTCTCAAGGGCAACTAGGGATGGGCAATAAATGCTGGCCTTGCCATCGACGCCCACATTCCCATGAATGACTAAAAATAAAGCAGGCCGTTTACTGATCCTCTGTTTATTGGCGATGTGTGGTTAAGCTGACCTTGAAAGCCAGTCTGTCTCTCGATGAAACAAATGTCTATCCATGCTAAATAATGTCATTAAGATATGCTTGTTTATAAAGGTAAAGTGGCCAACCTTGGCGGTGTTATCAGTGGCCCGCGTGCGCTGGAGGCTGTGCCCTTGTATATATGTGGGGGAAGCTCAGACCTGAGTGTGGACCGGCGAGATGGCTTGCTGGCAGTTCCTGTGCCTCGTGTTTGGCAGTTCAATCCTCAGTGTTGCAGCAAGAGTCACGGTGAGACACGCCGCACTGTCCACTATCTGGTGATGGAGGGGGCGAGGGGTAAGGGTTAGGTGTGGGATCGGTTGGTAAATTGGTCTTTCTCCGAGGGGACTTGGGTTTAGCTCCCAACTCACTGTGATGGATGACAACCCTGTGGTAACTAGAAGTGCTAGTGTAACGGGTTTTGGGGCAGGCGCTGTCTGATTATAAATCCATGGGGACCCGCACTTAAAACAGCCTGTACTTCAGCACAAATTAGCACTCAATGAGGGCCCAGGAACAGCTGGTGTGGTAAATCCCAATATCACATTACTCTATTGGGTTAAAGCATGTTCAGGCACATTAGGGGGAGCTTTACTCCGTATCTAACCCCGTGCTGTACCTGCCCTGGGAATATTTGATGGGACAGTGTAGAGGGAGCTTTACTCTGTATCTAACCCGTGCTGTACCTGCCCTGGGAGTGTTTGATGGGATAGTGTAGAGGGAGCTTTACTCTGTATCTAACCCCATGCTGTACCTGCCCTGGGAGTGTTTGATGGGACAGTGTAGAAGGAGCTTTACTCTGTATCTAACTCGTGTTGTACCTGCCCTGGAAGTGTTTGATGGGACAGTGTAGAGGGAGCTTTTACTCTGTATCTAACCCCCTGTACCTGCCCTGGGAGTGTTTGATGGGACAGTGTAGAGGGAGCTTTACTCTGTATCTAACCCCCTGTACCTGCCCTGGGAGTGTTTGATGGGACAGTGTAGAGGGAGCTTTACTCTGTACCTGCCCCGGGAGAAACTGGTTCTGCCGATCTCTGAGGAGCTGGTGCCCTTTCGGATTCTTTCTTCCTTCCCTGATTCTCCCTCTCCTGTGATTCTCTCTCCCTGCTTCTCTAATTCATCCTTCCCGGATTCTTTCTCTTTTCCAGATTCTCTGTCTCTCCTTCACTGATTCTTTCTCTGTCTTCATTTCTGATTCTCTCTCACTTCTTCACTGATAACATAAGAAATAGGAGCAGGAGTAGGCCATTGGCCCCTCGAGTCTGCTCTGCCATTCAATAAGATCATGGCTGATCTGATCTTGGGCGCAACTCCACTAAACTGCCTGCTCCCCATAACCCTCGACTCCCTTATCATTCAAAATTCTGTCTATCTCCACCTTAAATATATTCAATGACCCAGCCTCCACAGCTCTCTGGGGCAGAGAATTCCACAGATTTGTGATCCTCTGAGGGAAGAAATTTCTCATCTCAGTTCTAAATGGGCGACCCCTTATTCTGAAACTATGCCCCCAGTTCTAGATTTCCCCCATGAGGGGAAACATCCTCTCTGCATCTACCCTGTCAAGCCCCCTCAGAATCTTAAACGTTTCAATGATCACTTCTCATTCTACTAAACTCCATGATTCTCTCCTTCTGATTCTCTCTCTATCCTTCTCTGATTCTCTCTCTTTCTCTCTCTCTCCTTCCCTGATTCACTGTCTTTCCTTCCCTGTAGCTGGGTGTGGTGGAAACTGAAGGTGGTCATGTGCGAGGAACCAATAAATTAGACGGGATTTTCTGGTCTGTGGACATTTTCAAAGGGATTCCTTTTGCCGCAACTCCGAAGCGATTTGAGAAAGCTGGACCCCACCCTGGATGGACAGGTAACTCGTTTCCTTTTCCTCATTTGAGACGCTTTTGTCTTCACTTAAAAACAGATTTTAAAAATACTACGCGGCGTCCTTCGAAGCACCTGGTCCTGGCATTGTGGGGAGGTGCTGAGTGGAGATAGAAAATCAGAGTTACCCTGAATGCTCACAAACTCAGCTGACTGGCTCGTAGCTCAGTGGGTTGCACCCTCATCTCTGAGCCAGAGGTTGTTGGTTCAAGTCCCGCTTCAGGGACTTGAGCACATAATCCAGGCAAGTCTCCAATCCATAGATTTGAGCCCAAAATCTAGCTGACACTCCTGGTGCAGTACTGAGTGCTGCACTGTCGGGGGGACAGTACTGAGGGAACGCTGCACTTTTGGAGGTGCCGTCTTTCAGATGAGGCGTTAAACTGAGGCCCCATCTGCTCTCTCAGGTGGAACTCTCTGTAATCTCCTTCAGCCTCACAACCCCCCCCGAGATGTCTGGCCTCTTGAGCATCCCTGATTATAATCGCTCAGCCATTGGTGGCCGTGCCTTCAGCTGCCTGGGCCACAAGCTCTCGAACTTCCTCCCTAAACCTTTCTCCTCCTTTAAGACGCTCCTTAAAACCTAACTCTTTGACCAAGGTTTTGTTCACCTGCGCTAATTTCTCCTTGTGAGGCTCGATGTCAAATTTATTTGATTTGTCTTGAACACTCCAGTGAAGCGACTTGGGACGTTTAACTATATTAAAGGCGCTATATAAATACAAGTTGTTGTTGATGTCAATGTTCTGCGGCCACTATTTCAAAAAAGAGCAAGGGAGTTCTCCCTGGAGTCCTGGCCAATATTTATCCCTCGTTTTCTACATTACAACAGTGACTATACTTCAAAGGTACTTCATTGGCTGTGAAGCGATATTGGACGCCTGAGGTTGTGAAAGGTGCTATATAAATGCAAGTCTATGTTTGTTTCAGAGAGGCAAAGGGCAAAAATATCTAATGAACGATACCTGCCCCACACTGGCCCAATGTCGTCGTCATCATCATCATCATCATCATAGGCAGTCCCTTGGAATTGAGGAAGACTTGCTTCCACTCTAAACATGAGTTCTCAGGTGACTGAACAGTCCAATACGAGAACCACAGTCCCTGTCACAGATGGGACAGACAGTCGTTGAGGGAAAGGGTGGGTGGGACTGATTTGCCACACACTCCGCTGCCTGCGCTTGATTTCTGTATGCTCTTGGCGATGAGACTTGAGGTGCTTAGTGCCCTCCCAGATGCACTTCCTCCACATGGCGGTCTTTGGCCAGGGGCCCCCCAGTCATCAAGATCCACGGCGCAGCCCTGGACCATTTCCCATACCTCGGGAGCCTCTAATCAACGAGGGCAGACATTGACGACGAGATTCAACACCGCCTCCAGTGCAGTCTTAGGCTGCCTGAGGAAAAGAGTGGCCTAATGTGTTAATGCGCTGACTGAGCCTTACAGAGCTGTTGAACCCAGACTCGAGCCTGTCTGTTGCCGAGCTAGCTGGTTTCCACTGGGCCCCATGCCGCTGGGCGCGAGAGTGCAAGAAGCAGGCAGGTTTGCTGCCTCTTATTTCTGCATGGTGATCCCTGCTGGAAGCACGGGTGAAGAGGATCGAATCAAGCTGGTCTGCAGTAGCCTTCAGGATTGAATTGGCTGCCGAGGCTCATGGAGCAATGGCCAGGTGGGTGAGACCTCAAAGAGCTCTCTGGGAGAAGGAGAGGAACACATAAAGCGGTCTTACTGCTATTATATAGGGCCCTGGTGAGACCGTACCTGGAGTATTATGTACCATTTTGGTCTCCTTACCTCAGGAAGGATATACTTGCCATTGAGGAAGTGCAACGAAGGTTCACCAGACTGATTCCTGGGATTGAGGGGGGATTGTCCTATGAGGAGAGATTGAGCAGACTAGGCCTATATTCTCTAGAGTTTAGAAGAATGAGAGGTGATCTCATTGAAACATACAAAATTCTTACAGGGCTTGACAGGGTAGATGCAGGGAGGATGTTTCCCTTGGGCTGGGGAGTCTAGAACCGGGGGTCACAGTCTAAGAATAAGGGGTTGGCCATTTAGGACTGAGATAAGGTGAAAATTCTTCTCTCGAGGCAGTGAATCTTTGGAATTCTCTACCCCAGAGGGCTGTGGAGGCTCAGTCTTTGAGTATATTCAAGACAGAGATCGATAGATTTTTGGATATTAAGGGAATCAAAGGATAAGGGGACAGTGCAGGAAAGTGGAGTTGAGGTAGAAGATCAGCCATGATCTTATTGAATGGCGGACCAGGCTTGAGGGGCTGAATGGCCTACTCCTGATCCTAATTATTATGTTCTTATTTTGTTATTATGAACAGAAGGGAAAAGAGTCAAAGAGTACAGTCAACTTAAGGTTGGACTTTGTGGGTACTTGGTTGGCTTTGAACTGCAGTTATCAGTGTTATAGAATCATTTAATTTTATAGTGCAGAAGAGGCCATTCATCCCATAGTGCCTGTGCTGGCTCTCAGAGAGCTGTCTACTTAGTCCCAATTCCTTGCCCTTTCCCCATAGACTTGCACATTTTTCTTTATCAAATCGTCGTCCACATCCCGTTTAAAAACCATTACGAATTCTGCTTCCATCGTTGTTTCCGGTCCAGAACTCCATGTCGGAACAACCCTCTATGGATTAAAACAAAAAATCTCTTAACCTTAAATCTGTGGAATTTGCTCCCTCAGAGAGCTGTGGAAGCTGGGACATTGAATTAACTTAAGACAGAAATAGACAGTTCCTTAAACGATAAGGGGTTATGGGGAGCGGGCGGGGAAGTGGAGCTGAGTCCATGATCAGATCAGCCACGATCTTATTGACTGGTGAAGCAGACTCGAGAGGCCGTATGGCCTACTCCTGTACCTAGTTCATATGTCCTCATGTTCTTACCTGGATAACCGATCAGTGAGCAGCAGAATAATCATCATCTTCGGCAATCCCTCAGAGTCGAGCATGACTTGCTTCCACACTAAAATGAGTTCTAAGATGACTGATGAGACCAATGCAGGATCTACAGCCTCTGTCACAGGTGGGGAGAAGGATGATGTTCCGGTCTGTCGTTGTTGGGGTTGTCCATGAAGGTCATGATGTTCCAGGTCCCGAACTTCATTTTAAAGGGTGGAAGATGCTGGTGCGTCAATTTTTTATGAGGGGGGCCGTTGCACACTGGCTACACCACAAACTTGACAGAGCAAGGTCTTGGTCCAATGGCAAGGGGATCCAAGATGATTAGAAACCAAGCTCTGCTGCATGGACCTCGTACACATGCACATATTCCTACGGACCCCCTCCCTCCCTCCCTCAGGTCCTCTCTCCCTGCAGAATATATCTACATTAGCAACTTACACACATACAGCGTCTTTAATGTAGTAAAACGTCCCAAGGGCACTTCACAGGAGCGTAAATCAGATGAAATTTGAGCCATTCAGTGATGTATAAGTAAATAGTATGCTCTTATCAATGACTCACCTCTGAACCCCCTCTAATCAGACCTGCTCCAATGGTTATTTTTCCCTACATTACAGCAGTGACTACACTTCAAAAGCACTCTGTTGGCTTTAAAGCGCTTTGGGACGTTCTGAGGTTGTGAAAGGCGCTATATGAATGCAAGTTCTTTCTACTAACTCCTGGTGCTTGTGTTCGTTACCAGGTGTTCTGAAAACCAAAGCTTTCAAACCTAGATGTTTCCAGACAACCTTGGGACAAAACGATGTCTTTGGGAGTGAAGACTGCCTTTACTTGAACATCTGGGTCCCTCATGGGAGAAAAGGTACAAAAACACTGCTTAAAGTGGGGTTGGAGTATAAAAGTAGGGAAATCGTGCTATAATTATACGTTGGTGAGACCACATCTGGAATACTGCGTACAGTTTTGATCTCCTTATTTAAGGAGGGATTATACTTGCATTGGAGGCAGTTCAGTGAAGGTTCACTCGGTTGATTCCTGGGAAGAAGGGGGTTGTCTTATGAAGAAAGGTTGAGCAGGTTGGGCCTGTACTCATTGGAGTTTAGAAGAATGAGAGGTGATCTTATTGAAACGTATAAGTTTCTGAGGGGGCTTGACAGGGTAGATGCGGAGAGGCTGTTTCCCCTCGTGGGGGAATCTAAAACTAGAGGGCATAGTTTCAGAATAAGGGGTCGCCCATTTAAAATGGAAATGAGGAGGAATTTCTTCTCGGAGGGTTGTAAATCTGTGGCATTCTCTACCCCAGAGAGCTGTGGAGGCGGGGCCATTGAATATATTTAAGGTGGAGATAGACAGATTTTTGAATGATAGGGGAGTCAAGGGTTATGGGGAGTAGGCAGCGAAGTGGAGTTGAGGCCAAGATCAGATCAGCCATGATCTTATTGAATGACGGAGCAGGCCCGAGGGGCCAAATGGCTTCCTCCTGCTCCTATTTCTTATGTTCTTATGTAAAACTGTACCTAACTGAGCAACATCCTGACTACACAAATTGTAAACCTGTATCAATTTTAGCAACATGTTTCACTGTCCTTTCATCCACTGCTCCTTTTAAAAAAAAATAGATATTTTGTTATCACGATAGCTATGAGGAAAGATTGGATAGGCTGGGTTTGTTTTCTTTGGAACAGATGAGGCTGAGTTGTATAAAATTATGAGGAGCCTAGATGGAGTGGATAGGAAGGATCTATTTCCCTTAGCAGAGGGGTCAACAACCAGGGGGCATAGATTTAAAGTAATTGGTAGGAGGTTTAGAGGGGATTTATGGAGACTTATTTTCACCCAGAGGATGGTGGGGGTCTGGAACTCACTGCCTGAAAGGGTGGTAGAGGCAGAAACCCTCACCACATTTTACAAAGTACTTGGATGTGCACCTGAAGTGCCGTAACCTACAGGGCTACGGACCGAGAGCTGGAAAGTGGGATTAGGCTGGGTAGCTCTTGGTCAGCCGGCGCGGACACGATGGGCTGAAATGGCCTCCTGTGCTGTAAATTTCTATGTTTCTATGTCAGTGTTGAGATGTTGTGTCTTTTAGACTGTCTGTAGGTAGGGATGGCACAGCGCATTGGCAGGTCCAATACATCACAGGAGAAATGCAGAGTTAAGCACCTCACAATAATGAGCCTTTAACCCAAGTGCAAATCTCCCACAGTTCCACATCAGGCACTCCTTTGCCCTATCTGAAGGGAATGCATATTTTTTGTGACAATTTACAGGTACATTTATATTGTGGATCTGCATCCATACGGAGCTGGATTGAGGGTGTCAGCCACGCCCTCCTCTAGCCAGTATGCATCACATTTATAAACCTAACTCTGAAGGCGTTGTGTCACAAGTCCTATTTAACTTAAATTTATATACAACTCGTGCTGTAACTGCCCTGGGAGTGTTTGATGGGACAGTGTAGAGGGAGCTTTACTCTGTATCTAACCTGTGCTGTACCTGCCCTGGGAGTGTGTGATGTTGATACAGGCTGTCGAAAATATAAGACTCTGTACCACTAACATACCTCATCTTGATCAGCAGAAAACCCACTGAAAACAATATCAAACAAAAGTTTTCAGCGTGCAAATAAAGTGATAAAGTGCATCCTTGAGCTTATTTGCAAACATCAATACTTGTAAGCTGCACGCTTTTTAACCATCTACTGTTATACCTGTACTGGCTTTAATCCGATTGATCAGATGCAATGAATGTTGCTTGTCCTCCTCCTCAGTGTCCACGAACCTGCCCGTCATGATCTGGATCTACGGAGGTGGCTTCCTGGCAGGAGCGGGACACGGAGCCAACTTCTTGAACAATTATCTGTACGATGGGCTGGAGATTGCGTCCCGCGGCAAAGTGATCGTCGTCACCTTCAACTATCGGGTCGGCCCGCTGGGCTTCCTCAGCACAGGAGATGCCAATGCACCAGGTTTGTGTCCAGTCACGTTCACCCTTCATCCCCGTCCGCTCGCTGATTGGCTCCCGCTCCGGCAATTCCTCGATTTTATTTTTTTTAAATGCTGATCCTCGTTTAAAAAAATTCTGATCCTCCATGGCCTTGCCGCTCGCTATCTCTGTCACCTTCTCCTGCCGTACAACACTCCACCATCTTTGCGCTCCTCCAATTTTGACCTTTTGCACATCCCCGATTATAATCGCGCCACCATGGGTGGCCGTGCCTTCAGCTACCTGAGCCCCAAGCTCTGGAATTCCCTCCCTAAACCTCTCCGCCTCTCTCTCCTCCTTTAAACCTACCTCTCTGGCCAAGCTTTTGGTCGCCCGTCATAATATCTCCTTTTGTGGGTCGCTGCCAAATTTTGTTTGATAATCGCTCCAGGGAAGCACCTTGGGACGTTTTACTATGTTAAAGGCGCTAGATAAATGCAAATTGTTGTTGTAGTACTGTTACCAGGGTGACACATGGTCAGTGTGTGTTGGTGCCATTCAAGAGCACTGTATGTGACTGCAGCTGCTGCAGTTCCTGTGTGGGGCATATGTACAGGTCCCCCAGCATGTGGGGATATCAACAGGTGACTATCGAGGGGAGACTGAGAATCTGAAATAAAAACCCCGAGGCTGGAATCCGATAGTGGATTGGTCACTACCTGATTCATGTTTCAGGTGGGACCACACCCCACAATTCCCGGCTGCCAATCAGTCGTCCATCGTCCTCAATCAAACGGGTGGAGAAATGTCAAATTATCCACTTTGGTGGGAAAAATAGTATTTTTTAAATGGTGAGAGATTGGGAAATGTTGATGTTCAGAGGGACCTGGGTGTCCTTGTACACAAATCACTGAAAGTTAACATGCAGGTACACAGCAAGCAATTAAGAAAGCGAATGGTATGTTGGCCTTTATTACAAGAGGATTTGAGTATAAAAGTAAAGACGTCTTATTGCAATTATATAGGGCCCTGGTGAGACCACATCTGGTCTCCTTACCTAAGGAAGGATATACTTGCCATTGAGGGAGTGCAACAAAGGTTCACCAGACTGATTCCTGGGATTGGGGGGGATTGTCCTATGAGGAGAAATTGAGTAGACTAGGCCTATATTCTCTAGAGTTTAGAAGAATGAGAGGCGATCCCATTGAAACATACAAAATTCTACAGGGCTTGACAGGGTAGATGCAGGGAGGATGTTTCCTCTGGCTGGGGAGTCTAGAACCAGGGGTCACAGTCTCAGAATAAGGGGTCAGCCATTTAGGACTGAGATGAGGAGAAACTTCTTCACTCAGGTGGAGAATTCCAGAGGGCTGTGGAGGCTCAGTCTTTGAGTATATTGAAGACGGAGATCGATAGATTTTTTGATATTAAGGGAATCAAGGGATATGGGGATAGTGCGGGATGAGATGATGTAGAAGATCAGCCATAATCTCATTGAATGGCAGAGCAGGCTCGAGGGGCCGAATGACCCACTCCTGTTCCTCTGTTTCTTTCTCAATCATTGGTTAAGGAGATAGACCGTCAGTCCCGCTATTCACTGAGGTGCCAGATGCCCCCTTGCCCTCGCTGTGCTATTATCAGCTTGTCCTTCCAGCAAGTTACAAGGCAAAAACATCTCGAGGTGAAGGATGCGGAGAAAAGTCTAACAGGGCACGTCACGAGATGTAGACAGAAAGGAAAAGGAGGTGGGGTGGCGTTGCTGGTTAAAGAAGAAATTACGCAATAGTAAGAAAGGACATTAGCTTGGATGATGTGGAATCTATATGGGTAGAGCTGCAGAATACCAAAGGGCAGAAAATGCTAGTGGGAGTTGTGTACAGACCACCAAACAGTAGTAGTGAGGTTGGGGATGGCATCAAACAAGAAATTAGGGATGCGTGCAATAAAGGTACAGCAGTTATCATGGGCGACTTTAATCTACATATAGATTGGGCTAACCAAGCTGGTAGCAATGCGGTGGAGGAGGATTTCCTGGAGTGTATTAGGGATGGCTTTCTAGACCAATATGTCGAGGAACCAACTCGAGGGCTGGCCAACCTAGACTGGGTGTTGTGTAACGAGAGAGGACTAATTAGCAATCTTGTTGTGCGAGGCCCCCTGGGGAAGAGTGACCATAATATGGTAGAATTCTTTATTAAGATGGAGAGTGACAAAGTTAATTCAGATACTAGGGTCCTGAACTTAAGGAAAGGTAACTTTGATGGTATGAGACGTGAATTGGTTAGGATAGACTGGCAAGTGATACTTAAAGGGTTGACAGTGGATAGGCAATGGCAGACATTTATGGATCACATGGATGAACTTCAACAATTGTACATCTCTGTCTGGAGTAAAAATAAAACAGGAAAGGTAGCTCAACCGTGGCTAACAAAGGAAATTAGGGATAGTGTTAAATCCAAGGAAGAGGCATATGAATTGGCCAAAAAAAGCAGCAAACCTGAGGACTGGGAGAAATTTAGAATTCAGCAGAGGAGGACAAAGGGTCTAATTAGGAGGGGGAGAATGGAGTATGAGAGGAAGCTTGCAGGGAACATAAATAGAAAACTGGTTGACAGACAGGAAGCAGAGAGTCGGAATAAATGGGTCCTTTTCAGAATGGCAGGCAGTGACCAGTGGGGTGCCGCAGGGTTCAGTGCTGGGACCCCAGCTATTGACAATATACATAAATGATTTAGATGAAGGAATTGAATGTAATATCTCCAAGTTTGCAGATGACACTAAGCTGGGTGGCGGTGTGAGCTGTGAGGAGGATGCTAAGAGGCTGCAGGGTGACTAGGACAGGTTAGATGAGTGGGCAAATGCATGGCAGATATGGTATAATGTGGATAAATGTGAGGTTATCCACTTTGGTGGCAAAAACAGGAAGACAGAATATTATCTGAATGGTGACAGATTAGGAAAAGGAGAGGTGCAACGAGACCTGGGTGTCATGTACATCAGTCATTGAAGATTGGCATGCAGGTACAGCAGGTGGTGAAGAAGGCAAATGGCATGTTGGCCTTCATAGCTCGAGGATTTGAGTATAGGAGCAGGGGGATCTTACTGCAGTTGTACAGGGCCTTGGTGAGGCCTCAGCTGGAATATTGTGTTCAGTTTTGGTCTCCTAATCTGAGGAAGGACGTTCTTGCTATTGAGGGAGTACAGCGAAGATTCACCAGACTGATTCCCGGGATAACAGGACTGACATATGAGGAGAGACTGGTTCAATTGGGCTTGTATCCACTGGAGTTTAGAAGAATGAGAGGGGATCTCATAGAAACATATAAAATTCTGATGGGATTGGACAGGTTAGAGGCAGGAAGAATGTTCCCGTTGCTGGGGAGTTCCAGAACCAGAGGTCACAGTCTAAGGATAAGGGGTAAGCCATTTAGGACCGAGATGAGGAGAAACTTCTTCACTCAGAGAGTGGTCCACCTGTGGAATTCTCTACCGCAGAAAGTTGTTGAGGCCAGTTCATTAGATATATTCAAGAGGGAGTTAGATATGGCCCTTACGGCCAAAGGGATCAAGGGGTATGGAGAGAAAGCAGGAAAGAGGTACTGAGGTTGAATGATCAGCCATGATCTTATTGAATGGCAGTGCAGGCTCGAAGGGCCGAATGGCCTACTCCTGCACCTAATTTCTATGGGGCCAAGTTTCGGCCTGAGTTGCTCCTGTTTTTTTGGAGCAACTTGTTTAGAATGGAGTATCTTAGAAATTGCAATTCTCGGCATTTAGTTTGCTCCAGTTCTAGTCAGTTAGAACAATTTCAGTTTGGAACAGATTTTTTTTTTTCAAATGGGGGCGTGTCCAGACACTTACGCCCGTTTTGAAAGTTTAGGCAGTGAAAACTTACTCCAAACTAACTTAGAATGGAGTAAGTGTAGATTTTTGTACGCTTGGAAAAACCTTGCCTACCCTTAGAAAATCAGGCGTAGGTTACAAATCAGGCGTAGGGAATGGCGGGGGGGAGGTTTACAAACATTAAACACTTCAGTTTTAAAATAAAGAGCCATCATCAATAATAAATGATAAATACATCAATAAATCAATCAAAAAAAATTAATAAAAAATAAAAAATCAATAAATAAAACATTTTCTCTTACCGACTGCAGCACCGGGAGTCCTCCAACAGCATGCTGGGACGGCCCCCCCCCAGTGTGTCTCTGTCAGTGTCTCTATCTCTCTGTCTGTCTGTGTGTGTCTCTCACTCTCTGTCTGTCAGTGTCTGTGTTTCTGACAGCGAGTGAAGGGGGGGAGGGAGGGAGGGAGAGGGGAGAGAAGGGTAGGGGAGAGAGGGGAGAGAAGGGTAGGGGAGAGAGGAGAGGGAGAGGGGAGAGAAGGGTAGGGGAGAGAGGAGAGGGAGGGAGAGGGGAGAGAAGGGTAGGGGAGAGAGGAGAGGGAGGGAGAGGGGAGAGAAGGGTAGGGGAGAGAGGAGAGGGAGGGAGAGGGGAGAGAAGGGTAGGGGAGAGAGGAGAGGGAGAGGGGAGAGAAGGGTAGGGGAGAGAGGAGAGGGAGGGAGAGGGAAGAGAAGGGTAGGGGAGAGAGGAGAGGGAGGGAGAGGGGAGAGAAGGGTAGGGGAGAGAGGAGAGGGAGAGGGGAGAGAAGGGTAGGGGAGAGAGGAGAGGGAGAGGGGAGAGAAGGGTAGGGGAGAGAGGAGAGGGAGAGGGGAGAGAAGGGTAGGGGAGAGAGGAGAGGGAGAGGGGAGAGAAGGGTAGGGGAGAGAGGAGAGGGAGGGAGAGGGGAGAGAAGGGTAGGGGAGAGAGGAGAGGGAGGGAGAGGGGAGAGAAGGGTAGGGGAGAGAGGAGAGGGAGGGAGAGGGGAGAGAAGGGTAGGGGAGAGAGGAGAGGAGAGGGAGAGGGGAGAGAAGGGTAGGGGAGAGAGGAGAGGGAGGGAGAGGGGAGAGAAGGGTAGGGGAGAGAGGAGAGGGAGGGAGAGGGGAGAGAAGGGTAGGGGAGAGAGGAGAGGGAGGCTGAACGGGCCCGGCCATGTTTTCTCAAAATATTTCTTTCTCTTGAATGAGGATTGTTTTTTGAGGGCAAGACTCCCCTTTTATAGTAAGAAATTTCCTTTCCTTAGCTTTGCTGGAGTCTCAGCTTGCCATAGCGGAAGGCCGAGTAAACAAAGGCAACAAACAAAACGGGCCACACTACATCATAATTCTAAAAGGACAAAGGGTGTTAAAAAAACAAGCCTGAAGGCTTTGTGTCTTAATGCAAGGAGTATCCGTAATAAGGTGGATGAATTAACTGTGCAAATAGATGTTAACAAATATGATTGGGATTACAGAGACGTGACTCCAGGATGATCAGGGCTGGGAACTCAACATCTAAGGATATTCAACATTCAGGAAAGATAGAATAAAAGGAAAAGGAGGTGGGGTAGTATTGCTGGTTAAAGAGAAGATTAATGCAATAGTTAGGAAGGACATTAGCTTGGATGATGTGGAATCTATATGGGTAGAGATGCAGAACACCAAAGGGCAAAAAACGTTAGTGGGAGTTGTGCACAGACCTCCAAACAGTACAAGTGATGTTGAAGAGGGCATCAAACAGGAAATTAGGGGTGCATGCAATAAAGGTGCAGCAGTTATCATGGGTGACTTTAATATGCATATAGATTGGGCTAACCAAACTGGAAGCAATACGGTGGAGGAGGATTTCCTGGAGTGCATAAGGGATGGTTTTCTAGACCAATATGTCGAGGAACCAACTAGGGGGGAGGCCATCTTAGACTGGGTGTTGTGTAATGAGAGAGGATTAATTAGCAATCTCGTTGTGCGAGGCCCCTTGGGGAAGAGTGACCATAATGTGGTGGAATTCTACATTAGGATGGAGAATGAAACAGTTAATTCAGAGACCATGGTCCAGAACTTAAAGAAGGGTAACTTTGAAGGTATGAGGTGTGAATTGGCTAGGATGGATTGGCGAATGATACTTAAGGGGTTGACAGTGGATGGGCAATGGCAGACATTTAGAGACCGCATGGATGAACTACAACAATTGTACATCCCTGTCTGGCGTAAAAATATAAAAGGGAAGGTGGCTCAACCGTGGTTATCAAGGGAAATCAGGGATAGTATTAAAGTCAAGGAAGTGGCATACAAATTGGCCAGAAATAGCAACGAACCCGGGGACTGGGAGAAATTTAGAACTCAGCAGAGGAGGACAAAGGGTTTGATTAGGGCAGGGAAAATAGAGTACGAGAGGAAGCTTGCAGTGAACATTAAAACGGATTGCAAAAGCTTCTATAGATATGTAAAGAGAAAAAGGTTAGTAAAGACAAACGTAGGTCTCCTGCAGTCAGAATCAGGGGAAGTCATAACGGGGAACAAAGAAATGGCGGACCAATTGAACAAGTACTTTGGTTCGGTATTCACTAAGGAGGACACAAACAACCTTTCGGATATAAAAGGGGTCAGAGGGTCTAGTAAGAAGGAGGGACTGAGGGAAATCCTTATTAGTCGGGAAATTGTGTTGGGAAATTGATGGGATTGAAGGCCGATAAATCCCCAGGGCCTGATGGTCTGCATCCCAGATTACTTAAGGAGGTGGCCTTGGAAATAGCGGATACATTGACAGTCATTTTCCAACATTCCATAGACTCTGGATCAGTTCCTATGGAGTGGAGGGTAGCCAATGTAACCCCACTTTTTTAAAAAAAGGAGGGAGAGAGAAAACAGGGAATTATAGACCGGTCAGCCTGACATCGGTAGTGGGTAAAATGATGGAATCAATTATTAAGAACATAATAACATAAGAATTAGGAACAGGAGTAGGCCATCTAGCCCCTTGAGCCTGCTCTGCCATTCAACAAGATCATGGCTGATCTGGCAGTGGACTCAGCTCCACTTACCCGCCCGCTCCCCGTAACCCTTAATTCCCTTATTGGTTAAAAATCTATCTATCTGTGATTTGAATACATTCAATGAGCTAGCCTCAACTGCTTCCTTAGGCAGAGAATTCCACAGATTCACAACCCTCTGGGAGAAGAAATTCCTTCTCAACTCGGTTTTAAATTGGCTCCCCCCCGTATTTTGAGGCTGTGCCCCCTAGTTCTAGTCTCCCCGACCAGTGGAAACAACCTCTCTGCCTCGATCTTGTCTATCCCTTTCATTATTTTAAATGTTTCTATAAGATCCCCCCTCATCCTTCTGAACTCCAACGAGTAAAGATCCAGTCTACTCAATCTATCATCATAAGGTAACCCCCTCATCTCCGGAATCAGCCTCAGGAATCGTCTGTACCCCCTCCAAAGCCAGTATATCCTTCCTTAAGTAAGGTGACCAAAACTGCACGCAGTACTCCAGGTGCGGCCTCACCAATACCCTATACAGTTGCAGAAGGACCTCCCTGCTTTTGTACTCCATCCCTCTCGCAATGAAGGCCAACATTCCATTCGCCTTCCTGATTACCTGCTGCACCTGCAAACTAACTTTTTGGGATTCATGCACAAGGACCCCCAGGTCCCTCTGCACCGCAGCATGTTGTAATTTCTCCCCATTCAAATAATATTCCCTTTTACTGTTTTTTTTTCCAAGGTGGATGACCTCACATTTTCCGACATTGTATTCCATCTGCCAAACCTTAGCCCATTTGCTTAACCTATCTAAATCTCTTTGCAGCCTCTCTCTGTCTTCTGCACAACCCGCTTTCCCACTAATCTTAGTGTCATCTGCAAATTTTGTTACACTACACTCTGTCCCCTCTTCCAGGTCATCTATGTATATTGTAAACAGTTGTGGTCCCAGCACCGATCCCTGTGGCACACCACTAACCACCGAATTCCAACCCGAAAAGGACCCATTTATCCCGACTCTCTGCTTTCTGTTCGCCAGCCAATTCTCTATCCATGCTAATACATTTCCTCTGGCTCCGCATTCCTTTATCTTCTGCAGTAACTTTTTGTGTGGCACCTTATCGAATGCCTTTTGAAAATCTAAATACACCACATCCATCGGTACACCTCTATCCACCATGCTCGTTACATCCTCAAAGAATTCCAGTAAATTAGTTAAACATGATTTCCCCTTCATGAATCCATGCTGCATCTGCTTGATTGCACTATTCCGATCTAGATGTCCCGCTATTTCTTCCTTAATAGTTTCAAGCATTTTCCCCACTACAGATGTTAAACTAACTGGCCTACAGTTACCTGCCCACTTTTTTTAAACAGAGGCGTTACATTAGCTGCTTTCCAATCCGCTGGTACCTCCCCAGAGTCCAGAGACTTTTGGTAGATTATAACGAATGCATCTGCTATAACTTCCGTCATCTCTTTTAATACCCTGGGATGCATTTCATCAGGACCAGGGGACTTGTCTACCTTGAGTCCCATTAGCCTGTCTAGCACTACCCCCCTAGTGATAGTGATTGTCTCAAGGTCCTCCCTTCCCACATTCTAGTGTCCAGCAATTTTTGGCATGGTTTTTGTGTCTTCCACTGTGAAGACCGAAGCAAAATAATTGTTTAAGGTCTCAGCCATTTCCACATTTCCCATTATTAAATCCCCCTTCTTATCTTCTAAGGGACCAACATTTACTTTAGTCACTCTTTTCCGTTTTATATATCTGTAAAAGCTTTTACTATCCGTTTTAATGTTTTGCGCAAGTTTACTTTCATAATCTATCTTTCCTTTCTTTATTGCTTTCTTTGTCATTCTTTGCTGTTGTTTAAAATTTTCCCAATCTTCTATTTTCCCACGAACCTTGGCCACCTTATACGCATTGGTTTTTAATTTGATACTCTCCTTTATTTCCTTGGTTATCCACGGCTGGTTATCCCTTCTCTTACCGCCCTTTTTCACTGGAATATATTTTTGTTGAGCACTGTGAAAGAGCTCCTTAAAAGTCCTCCACTGTTCCTCAATTGTGCCACCGTTTAGTCTGTCTTTCCAGTCTACTTTAGCCAACTCTGCCCTCATCCCACTGTAGTCCCCTTTGTTTAAGCATAGTACGCTCGTTTGAGACACTACTTCCTCATCCTCAATCTGTATTACAAATTCAACCATACTGTGATCACTCATTCCGAGAGGATCTTTTACTAGGAGATCGTTTACTATTCCTGTCTCATTACACAGGACCAGATCTAAGATAGCTTGCTCCCTTGTAGGTTCTGTAACATACTGTTCTAAGAAACAGTCCCGTATGAATTCTATGAATTCCTCCTCCAGGCTACCCCGTGCGATTTGATTTGACCAATCGATATGTAGGTTAAAATCCCCCATGATTACTGCTGTTCCTTTTTCACATGCCTCCATTATTCCCATGATTATTGCCCTCCCCACCGTGAAGTTATTATTTGGGGGCCTATAAACTGCACCCACCAATGACTTTTTCCCCTTACAATCTCTAATCTCCACCCACAATGATTCAGCATTTTGTTCATTAGAGCCAGTATCGTCTCTCACAACTGCCCTGATATCATCCTTTATTAACAGAGCCACCCCACCTCCTTTCCCTTCTTGTCTATCCTTCCGAATTGTCAGATACCCCTGTATGTTTAATTCCCAGTCTTGGCCACCCTGCAACCACGTTTCAGTAATAGCCACCAAATCATATCCATTTGTAATGATTTGTGCCGTCAACTCATTTACTTTATTTCGAATGCTGCGTGCGTTTAGGTCGAGTGTTTTAATACTAGTTTTTAAACCATGATTTTTAGTTTTGACCCCTCCTGCAGCCCCTTTATATTCAGTGGCCCTTTTTGTTTTTTGCCTTGGGTTTCTCTGCCCTCCACTTTTACTCATCTCCTTTCTGTCTTTTGCTTCTGTCTCCATTTTGTTTCCCTCTGTCTCCCTGCATTGGTTCCCATCCCCCTGCCATATTAGTTTAACTCCTCCCCAACAGCACTAGCAAACACTCCCCCTAGGACATTGGTTCCGGTCCTGCCCAGGTGCAGACCGTCCGGTTTGTACTGGTCCCACCTCCCCCAGAACATAGAAACATAGAAAATAGGTGCAGGAGTAGGCCATTCGGCCCTTCTAGCCTGCACCGCCATTCAATGAGTTCATGGCTGAACATTCAACTTCAGTACCCCATTCCTGCTTTCTCGCCATACCCCTTGATCCCCCTAGCAGTAAGGACCTCATCTAACTCCTTTTTGAATATATTTAGTGAATTGGCCTCAACAACTTTCTGTGGTAGAGAATTCCACAGGTTCACCACTCTCTGGGTGAAGAAGTTCCTCCGCATCTCGGTCCTAAATGGCTTACCCCTTATCCTTAGACTGTGACCCCTGGTTCTGGACTTCCCCAACATTGGGAACATTCTTCCTGCATCTAACCTGTCTAACCCCGTCAGAATTTTATATGTTTCTATGAGGTCCCCTCTCATTCTTCTGAACTCCAGTGAATACAAGCCCAGTTGATCCAGTCTTTCTTGATAGGTCAGTCCCGCCATCCCGGGAATCAGTCTGGTGAACCTTCGCTGCACTCCCTCAATAGCAAGAATGTCCTTCCTCAGGTTAGGAGACCAAAACTGTACACAATACTCCAGGTGTGGCCTCACCAATGCCCTGTACAACTGTAGCAACACCTCCCTGCCCCTGTACTCAAATCCCCTTGCTATGAAGGCCAACATGCCATTTGCTTTCTTAACCGCCTGCTGCACCTGCATGCCAACCTTCAATGACTGATGTACCATGACACCCAGGTCTCTTTGCACCTCCCCTTTTCCTAATCTGTCACCATTCAGATAATAGTCTGTCTCTCTGTTTTTACCACCAAAGTGGATAACCTCACATTTATCCACATTATACTTCATCTGCCATGCATTTGCCCACTCACCTAACCTATCCAAGTCGCTCTGCAGCCTCACAGCATCCTCCTCGCAGCTCACACTGCCACCCAACTTAGTGTCATCCGCAAATTTGGAGATACTACATTTAATCCCCTCGTCTAAATCATTAATGTACAGTGTAAACAGCTGGGGCCCCAGCACAGAACCTTGCGGTACCCCACTAGTCACTGCCTGCCATTCTGAAAAGTACCCATTTACTCCTACTCTTTGCTTCCTGTCTGACAACCAGTTCTCAATCCATGTCAGTACACTACCCCCAATCCCATGTGCTCTAACTTTGCACATCAATCTCTTGTGTGGGACCTTGTCGAACGCCTTCTGAAAGTCCAAATATACCACATCAACTGGTTCTCCCTTATCCACTCTACTGGAAACATCCTCAAAAAATTCCAGAAGATTTGTCAAGCATGATTTCCCTTTCACAAATCCATGCTGACTTGGACCTATCATGTCACCTCTTTCCAAATGCACTGCTATGACATCCTTAATAATTGATTCCATCATTTTACCCACTACCGATGTCAGGCTGACCGGTCTATAATTCCCTGTTTTCTCTCTCCCTCCTTTTTTAAAAAGTGGGGTTACATTGGCTACCCTCCACTCCATAGGAACTGATCCAGAGTCAATGGAATGTTGGAAAATGACTGTCAACGCATCCACTATTTCCAAGGCCACCTCCTTAAGTACTCTGGGATGCAGTCCATCAGGCCCTGGGGATTTATCGGCCTTCAATCCCATCAATTTCCCCAACACAATTTCCCGGCTAATAAGGATTTCCCTCAGTTCCTCCTCCTTACTAGACCCCCCGACCCCTTTTATAACCGGAAGGTTGTTCGTGTCCTCCTTCGTGAATACCGAACCAAAGTACTTGTTCAATTGGTCCGCCATTTCTTTGTTCCCCGTTATGACTTCCCCTGATTCTGACTGCAGGGGACCTACGTTTGTCTTTACTAACCTTTTTCTCTTTACATATCTATAGAAACTTTTGCAATCCGTCTTAAAGTTCCCTGCAAGCTTCTTCTCATACTCCATTTTCCCTGCCCTAATCAAACCCTTTGTCCTCCTCTGCTGAGTTCTAAATTTCTCCCAGTCCCCAGGTTCGCTGCTATTTCTGGCCAATTTGTATGCCACTTCCTTGGCTTTAATACTATCCCTGATTTCCCTTGATAGCCACGGTTGAGCCACCTTCCCTTTTTTATTTCTATGCCAGACAGGAATGTACAATTGTTGTAGTTCATCCATGCGGTCTCTAAATGTCTGCCATTGCCCATCCACAGTCAACCCCTTAAGTATCATTCGCCAATCCATCTCAGCCAATTCATGCCTCATACCTTCAAAGTTAGCCTTCTTTAAGTTCTGGACCATGGTCTCTGAATTAACTGTTTCATTCTCCATCCTAATGCAGAATTCCACCATATTATGGTCACTCTTCCCCAAGGGGCCTCGCACAACGAGATTGCTAATTAATCCTTTCTCATTACATAACACCCAGTGTAAGATGGCCTCCCCCCTAGTTGGTTCCTCGACATATTGGTCTAAAAAACCATCCCTTATGCACTCCAGAAAATCCTCCTCCACCGTATTGCTTCCAGTTTGGTTAGCCCAATCTATGTGCATATTAAAGTCACCCATTATAACTGCTGCACCTTTATTGCACGCACCCCTAATTTCCTCTTTGATGCCCTCCCCAACATCACTACTACTGTTTGGAGGTCTGTACACAACTCCCACTAACGTTTTTTGCCCTTTGGTGTTCTGCAGCTCTACCCATATAGATTCCACATCATCCAAGCTAATGTCTTTCCTAACTATTGCCTTAATCTCCTCCTTAACCAGCAATGCTACCTCACCTCCTTTTCCTTTTATTCTATCCTTCCTGAATGTTGAATACCCCTGGATGTTGAGTTCCCAGCCCTGCTCATCCTGGAGCCACGTCTCCGTAATCCCAATCACATCATATTTGTTAACATCTATTTGCACAGTTAATTCATCCACCTTATTGCGGATACTCCTTGCATTAAGACACAAAGCCTTTAGGCTTGTTTTTTTAACACCCTCTGTCCTTTTAGAATTTTGCTGTACAATGGCCCTTTTTGTTCTTTGCCTTGGGTTTCTCTGCCCTCCACTTTTCCTCATCTCCTTTCTGTCTTTTGTTTTTGCCTCCTTTTTGTTTCCCTCTATCTCCCTGCATTGGTTCCCATCCCCCTGCTATATTAGTTTAACTCCTCCCCAACAGCACTAGCAAACACTCCCCCGAGGACATTGGTTCCGATTCTGCCCAGGTGCAGACCGTCCGGATTGTACTGGTCCCACCTCCCCCAGAACCGGTTCCAATGCCCCAGGAATTTGAATCCCTCCCTGCTGCACCATTGCTCAAGCCACGTATTCATCTGAGCTATCCTGCGATTCCTACTCTGACTAGCACGTGGCACTGGTAGCAATCCCGAGATTACTACTTTTGAGGTCCTACTTTTTAATTTAGCTCCTAGCTCCTTAAATTCATTTCGTAGGAACTCATCCCTTTTTTTTACCTATGTCATTGGTACCAACGTGCACCACGACAACTGGCTGTTCTCCCTCCCTTTTTAGAATGTCCTGCACCCGCTCCGAGACATCGTTGACCCTTGCACCAGGGAGGCAACATACCATCCTGGAGTCTCGGTTGCGGCCGCAGAAACGCCTATCTATTCCCCTTACAATTGAATCCCCTATCACTATCGCTCTCCCACTCTTTTTCCTGCCCTCCTGTGCAACAGAGCCAGCCACGGTGCCATGAACTTGGCTGCTGCTGCCCACTCCTGATGAGTCATCCCCCTCAACAGCACTCAAAGCAGTGTATCTGTTTTGCAGTGGGATGACCACAGGGGACCCCTGCACTACCTTCCTTGCACTACTCTTCCTGCTGGTCTTCCATTCCCTCGCTGGCTGTGGACCCTTCTCCTGCGGTAAGACCAACTCGCTACACGTGATACTCACGTCATTCTCAGCATCGTGGATGCTCCAGAGTGAATCCACCTTCAGCTCCAACTCCGCAACGCGGACCGTCAGTAGCCGGAGGTGGACACACTTCCCGCACATGTAGTCGTCAGGGACACTGGTGTTGTCCCCGTGTTCCCACATGGTACAGGAGGAGCATATCACATGACCGAGCTGTCCTGCCATGACTTAACCCTTAGATACACTTAAATTGCCGACAACAATGTTAAAAGTTACTGACTAATAAAGAAAAAGAAAAACTACTCACCAATCAGCAGCCAATCACTTACCACGTTGGCTGTGACGTCACCTTTTGTTTTCTTTCTACTTCTTTTTTGACTTCTCTCAGCTGGAGCAGCACCGGTCCCCGGACTGCTGAGCCTTTTATAGGCCGCTGCCTCTCTCGACTCCCGCCTCTCTCGACGCTCCCCGGACTGCTGAGCCTTTTATAGGCCGCTGCCTCTCTCGACTCCCGCCTCTCCCCGGACTGCTGAGCCTTTTATAGGCCGCTGCCTCTCTCGACTCCCGCCTCTCTGGACGCTCCCCGGACTGCTGAGCCTTTTATAGGCCGCTGCCTCTCTCGACTCCCGCCTCTCTCAACTCTCCCCGGACTGCTGAGCCTTTTATAGGCCGCGGCCGCTGCCTCTCTCGACTCCCGCCTCTCTCGACGCTCCCCGGACTGCTGAGCCTTTTATAGGCCGCTGCCTCTCTCGACTCCCGCCTCTCTCGACGCTCCCCGGACTGCTGAGCCTTTTATAGGCCGCTGCCTCTCTCGACTCCCGCCTCTCCCCGGACTGCTGAGCCTTTTATAGGCCGCTGCCTCTCTCGACTCCCGCCTCTCTGGACGCTCCCCGGACTGCTGAGCCTTTTATAGGCCGCTGCCTCTCTCGACTCCCGCCTCTCTCAACTCTCCCCGGACTGCTGAGCCTTTTATAGGCCGCGGCCGCTGCCTCTCTCGACTCCCGCCTCTCTCGACTCTCCACGGACTGCTGAGCCTTTTATAGGCCGCTGCCTCTCTCGACTCCCGCCTCTCTCGACGCTCCCCGGACTGCTGAGCCTTTTATAGGCCGCTGTCTCTCTCGACTCCCGCCTCTCTCGACGCTCCCCGGACTGCTGAGCCTTTTATAGGCCGCTGCCTCTCTCGACTCCCGCCTCTCTCCGGTTCCAATGCCCCAGGAATTTGAATCCTCCCTGCTGCACCACTGCTCAAGCCACGTATTCATCTGAGCTATCCTGCGATTCCTACTCTGACTAGCACGTGACACTGGTAGCAATCCTGAGATTACTACTTTTGAGGTCCTACGTTTTAATTTAGCTCCTAGCTCCTTAAATTCGTCTCGTAGGATCTCATCCCTTTTTTTTACCTATATCGTTGGTACCAATGTGCACCACGACAACTGGCTGTTCACCCTCCCTTTTCAGAATGTCCTGCACCCACTCCGAGACATCCTTGACCCTTGCACCAGGGAGGCAACATACCATCCTGGAGTCTCGGTTGCGGCCGCAGAAACGCCTATCTATTCCGCTTACAATTGAATCCCCTATCACTATCGCTCTCCCACTCTTTTTCCTGCCCTCCTGTGCAGCAGAGCCAGCCACGGTGCCATGAACTTGGCTGCTGCTGCCCTCCCCTGATGAGTCACCCCCTCAACAGTACTCAAAACGGTGTATCTGTTTTGCAGGGGAATGACTGCAGGGGACCCCTGCACTACCTTCCTTGCACTGCTCTTCCTGCTGGTCTTCCATTCCCTAGCTGGCTGTGGACCCTTCACCTGTGGTAAGACCAGCTCGCTACACGTGCTACTCACGTCATTCTCAGCATCGTGGATGCTCCAGAGTGAATCCACCCTCAGCTCCAATTCCGCAACGCGGACCGTCAGGAGCTGGAGGCGGACACACTTCCCACACACTTAGTCGTCAGGGACACCGGAAGTGTCCCTGAGTTCCCACATGGTACAGGAGGAGCATATCACGTGACCGAGCTCTCCTGCCATGACTTAACCCTTAGATACACTTAAATTGGCAACAACAAATCATACCCATTTGTAATGATTTGTGCCGTCAACTCATTTACTTTATTTCAAATGCTGCGTGCGTTTAGGTAGTGTTTTAATACTAGTTTTTAAACCATGATTTTTAGTTTTGACCCCTCTTGCACCCCCTTTATATTCATACATATTGTCCCTTCCTATCACCTTGTGGTTTACACTTACCCCAGTGCTACTCTGCTCTGTTGCCTCCTGCCTTTTGCATTCTTTCTTGGGGTCCTGTTCATCTGCGCTCCCACTCACTCTAACTAGCTCAGACCCTCTCCTGGGTTCCGAATACTCCTCGCATTGAAGCACCGAGCTTTCATGCTTGCCTTTTTATTACACTTTGACCCTTTAGAATTTTGCTGTACAGTGGCCCTTTTTGTTTTTTGCCTTGGGTTTCTCTGCCCTCCACTTTTACTCATCTCCTTTCTGTCTTTTGCTTTTGTCTCCATTTTGTTTCCCTCTGTCTCCCTGCATTGGTTCCCATCCCCCTGCCATATTAGTTTAACTCCTCCCCAACAGCACAAGCAAACACTCCCCCTAGGACATTGGTTCCGGTCCTGCCCAGGTGCAGACCGTCCGGTTTGTACTGGTCCTAGCTCCCCCAGAACCGGTTCCAATGCCCCAGGAATTTGAATCCCTCCCTGCTGCACCACTGCTCAAGCCACGTATTCATCTGAGCTATCCTGCGATTCCTACTCTGACTAGCTCGTGGCACTGGTAGCAATCCCAAGATTACTACTTTTGAGGTCCTACATTTTAATTTAGCTCCTAGCTCCTTAAATTCGTCTCGTAGGACCTCATCCCTTTTTTTACCTATATCGTTGGTACCAATGTGCACCACGACAACTGGCTGTTCACCCTCCCTTTTCAGAATGTCCTGGATGTCATAGCAACGCATTTGGAAAGAGGTGACATGATAGGTCCAAGTCAGCATGGATTTGTGAAAGGGAAATCATGCTTGACAAATCTTCTGGAATTTTTTGAGGATGTTTCCAGTGGAGTGGACAAGGGAGAACCAGTTGATGTGGTGTATTTGGACTTTCAGAAGGCTTTCGACAAGGTCCCACACAAGAGATTAATGTGCAAAGTTAAAGCACATGGGATTGGGGATAGTGTGCTGACGTGGATTGAGAACTGGTTGGCAGACAGGAAGCAAAGAGTAGGAGTAAATGGGTACTTTTCAGAATGGCAGGCAGTGACTAGTGGGGTACCGCAAGGTTCTGTGATGGGGCCCCAGCTGTTTACACTGTACATTAATGATTTGGACGAGGGGATTAAATGTAGTATCTCCAAATTTGCGGCTGACACTAAGTTGGGTGGCAGTATGAGCTGCGAGGAGGATGCTATGAGGCTGCAGAGTGACTTGGATAGGTTAGGTGAGTGGGCAAATGCATGGCATATGAAGTATAATGTGGATAAATGTGAGGTTATCCACTTTGGTGGTTAAAAACAGAGAAACAGACTATTATCTGAATGATGACAGATTAGGAAAAGGGGAGATGCAACGAGACCTGGGTGTCATGGTACATCAGTCATTGAAGGTTGGCATGCAGGTACAGCAGGCGGTTAAGAAAGCAAATGGCATGTTGGCCTTCATAGCGAGGGGATTTCAGTACAGGGGCAGAGAGGTGTTACTACAGTTGTACAGGGCCTTGGTGAGGCCACACCTGGAGTATTGTGTACAGTTTTGGTCTCCTAACTTGAGGAAGGACATTCTTGCTATTGAGGGAGTGCAGCGAAGGTTCACCAGACTGATTCCCGGGGTGGCGGGACTAACATATCAAGAAAGACTGGATCAACTGGGCTTGTATTCACTGGAGTTCAGAAGAATGAGAGGGGATCTCATAGAAACGTTTAAAATTCTGACGGGTTTAGACAGGTTAGATGCAGGAAGAATGTTCCCAATGTTGGGGAAGTCCAGAACCAGGGGTCACAGTCTAAGGATAAAGGGTAAGCCATTTAGGACCGAGATGAGGAGAAACTTCTTCACCCAGAGAGTGGTGAACCTGTGGAATTCTCTGCCACAGAAAGTTGTTGAGGCCAATTCACTAAATATATTCAAAAAGGAGTTAGATGTAGTCCTTACTACTAGGGGGATCAAGGGGTATGGTGAGAAAGCAGGAATGGGGTACTGAAGTTGCATGTTCAGCCATGAACTCATTGAATGGTGGTGCAGGCTAGAAGGGCCGAATGGCCTACTCCTTCACCTATTTTCTCTGTTTGCCACACTCACCTCAGAGTCAGTAACTCATGGGCTACTCCGGTGATTTCATCTAGGCTGAATTTTTCTCATAAGACTCTTGTGGGTCACCTTGTTGAATGCTTTCTGATTATCCATATTCCCCACATTCCCTTTAACACCTCTTCAAAAAACTCTTTTTCAAACAAAACTTGCCTTTTACAAATCTGTGCTAATGGGTTAACCCATGCATTTCTAAATGCTCATTGATCTTATTGTAAATTATAGATTCTAAAATTTCCGCACAACTGACATTTGACTAAGTGGTCTATAGTTGGCCGGTTTATCCTTCTCCCTTCTTGAATAAAGGTAATACACCCGGTGCCGTGCTGTGCTCTCCATGACGCACTGTACTGTGCTCCCTGTGCCATACTGTGTCACACTGTGCCGTGCTCCCTGTGCCATACTGTGCACACTATGACGCACTGTGCTCCTTGTGCCACACTGTGCCATGCTCCCTGTGCCGTGCCGTGCTGTGACATGCTGCACTGTGCTCGCTGTGTCATACTGCAATCTTGCTGCGTGCCATGTTGTTTCTCAGTGTTGTTTGTTGTTGATAAACAGGTAACCAAGGAATGTGGGACCAGCACATGGCCATTAGTTGGGTGAAGAGAAATATTGCTGCGTTTGGTGGGGACCCAAATAGAATCACCCTCTTTGGAGAGTCAGCAGGAGCTGCCAGTGTCTCCATTCAGGTAACTTGAGGCCGATATGACTTTGATGGGTGTTGTGGATTGGAAATTCCGTTGCGATCTGGTGTGGGTTAGCTGGTCTGAGGTGCAGCAGCAGTGAGGCTGTTACTGTTAGCCTCAGTGACCCTGGGCGAGAGAGGCGAAGTGATATTGGCCAGGGTTGCTATTCCTCATCTTTATCCCCACACAAAGTGGTGACGGGATCAAGCTTGCCTGTGATGGTTTGCACAGTCGAAAAGCCAGGATCTCTGCTAAGGTTCAAAATGAATGGCTAACTCAGCAAGGTATTAGAGGACAACTTTTCTTTTACTCGTTCACAGGATGTGGGCGTCGCTGGCAAAGCCAGCATTTACTGCCCACCCTCGAAGGTGGTTGTGAGCCACCTTGAACCATTGCAGTCCGTGTGTTGAAGGTGCTCCCACAGTGCCTCTAGACTGACAGTCCCATCGCAGTGCTGAGGGAGTGCTGCACTGTCTGAGGTGCCGTCTTTCAGATACCGAGGCCCCGTTTGCTCTCGGGTGGATGTAAAACTTCCCATGGCATTATTTCGAAGAAGAGCAGGGGAGTTATCCCCGGTGTCCTGGGATCAATATTTATCCCTCCGTCCACATCACTATAAAATAGATTATCTGGTCATAAGAATATAAGAATTAGGAGCAGGAGTAGGCCATTTGCCCCCTCGAGCCTGCTCCGCCATTCAATGAGATCACGGCTGATCTTCTACCTCAACTCCACTTTCCTGCACTGTCCCCATATCTCGTGATTCCCTTAATATCCAACAATCTATCAATCTCGGTCTTGAATATACTCAAAGACTGAGCCTCCACAGCCCCCTGGAGTAGAGAATTCCAAAGATTCACCACCTTCTGAGAGAAGTTGTTTCTCCTCATCTCAGTCCTAAATGGCTGACCCCTTATTCTGAGACTGTGACCCCTGGTTCTAGACTCCCCAGCCCGGGGGGAAACATCCTCCCTGCATCTACCCTGTCAAGCCCTTATCACCTTGCTGTTTGTGGGAGTTTGGCTGCTGGGTTTCTCACGGCATAGGCAGTCCCTCGGAATCGAGGAAGACTTGCTTCCACTCCTCAAGTGAGTTCTCTGGTGGCTGAACAATCCAACACGAGAGCCATAGACCCTGTCACAGGTGGGACAGATATTCGTCGGGGGAAGGGAGGGGTGGCACTGATTTACCACACGCTCCTTCCGTTGTCTGCGCCTGACCTCTTCACACTCGTAGCGTTGAGATTCGAAGAGCTCAACGCCCTCCTGGATGTACTTTCTCCACCTAGGGCGGTCTTTGGCCAGGGACTCCCAGGTGTCAGTGGTGATGTCGCCCTTCACCAGGGAGGCTTTGAGGGTGTCCTTGTAATGTTTCCGCTGCCCACCTTTGGCTAATTTGCCATGAAGGAGTTCCGCATAGAACAATTGCTTAGGGAGCCTTGTGTCTGGCATGCGAACTATGTGGCCTGCCCAGCGAAGCTGATCGAATGTGGCTAGTGCTTCAATGCTGGGGATGTTGGCCTGGTCGAGGACACTGATATTGGTGTGCCTGTCCTCCCAGGGGATTTGCAGGATCTTGCAGAGACATCGTTGGTGATATATCTCCAGCGACTTGATGTGTCTTCTGTACATCGTCCATGCCTCTGATCTATACAGGAGGGCGGGTATTACTACAGCCCTGTAGACCATGAGCTTGGTGGTAGAGTTGAAGGCCTGGTCTTCGAACACTTTTCCTCAGACGGCCGAAGGCTGCACTGGAGGCGATGTTGAATCTCCGCAATTTCTGCCTTTGTTGACAAGAGGCTCCCGAGGTATGGGAAATGGTCCACGTTGTCCAGGGCCGCGCCGTGGATCTTGATGACTGGGGGACAGTGCTGAGCGGCGAGGACAGGCTGGTGGAGGACCTTTGTCTTACGGATGTTAAGCGTAAGGCCCATGTTTTTATATTCCTCGGTGAATGCATCGACTATATCCTGGAGTTCAGCCTCAATGTGGGCGTCGTCCATGTACTGAAGCTCAACGACAGAGGTTGGGGTGATCTTGGACCTGGCCTGGAGGTGGCGTAGGTTAAACAGCTTCCCGTTGGTTCTGTAGTTTAGTTCCACTCCAGCGGGGAGCTTGTTGACTGTGAGGTGGAGCATGGTGGCGAGGAAGATTGGGAAGAGGGTTGGGGCGATGACGCAGCCCTGTTTGACCCCGGTCCGGACGTGGAATGGGTCTGTGATGGATCCGTTGGTAAGGATCACGGCCTGCATGTTGTTGTGGAGCAGGCGAAGGATGTTAACAAACTTTTGGGGGCACCCAAAACGGAGGAGGGTGCTCCATAGACCCTCACGGTCGACAGTGTCAAAGGCCTTTGTAAGATCGAAAAAGGCCATGTATAAGGGCTGGAGCTGCTCCCTACATTTTTTCTGCAGCTGTTACATAGAAACATAGAAAATAGGTGCAGGAGTAGGCCATTTGGCCCTTTGAGCCTGCACCGCCATTCAATGAGTTCATGGCTGAACATTCAACTTCAGTACCCCATTCCTGCTTTCTCGCCATACCCCTTGATCCCCCTAGTAGTAAGAACTTCATCTAACTCCCTTTTGAATATATTTAGTGAATTGGCCTCAACTACTTTCTGTGGTAGAGAATTCCACAGGTTCACCACTCTCTGGGTGAAGAAGTTTCTCCTCATCTCGGTCCTAAATGGCTTACCCCTTATCCTTAGATTAAAACGAATACGCCGCAAAGATCATGTCCGTTGTTCCCCATGGGGATGAAATTCACACTGTGACTCCGGGATGAGCTCCTCGGCCACAGGGAGAAGGTTGATTGTTGCTTGAGGCTCAAAAATGCTCTGCGCTTGCGATCTATTAGTTCTTGGATCTGATCGTTTTCATCAAACCAGTCCTGGTGTTTTCTGGTTGAGTGACCAAGTGTCTCTTCACAGGCACTGGTTATAGAGGCCTGGAGGGCAGACCAAGCGCTGTGGGCATTCAGCATCTCGGGGTCATCAAGGCACGCCAGGTTAACTGTGAGGTGCTGGCTGTTTAGGGCTCTCTTAGCTGGGTCTTTAAGTGCCCCGGCATTAATTTTTTTGCGGCACTGCTTCTGCTGTCCCCTCTGCTTTGGGGCAATGTTAATGTCGATGATGGATCGGATTAGGCGGTGATCCATCCAGCAGTCGTCAGCTACATGTACCCTGTCGAGCCCTTATCACATTGCTGTTTGTGGGAGCTTGGCTGCTGGGTTTCTCACATTACAACAGTGACTACACTTCAAAAGTACTTCATTGACTGTAAAGCATTTTTCGGACATCTTGAGGTTGTGAAAGGCGCTATATAAATGCAAGTCTTTCCTTTTTCATCTGAGCCATTGCACTATGTTAGGGATGCTTAATGTGGATTCTGAGCACAGATCGCAAAAACGAGCTCCAATCTCTCTTTGACCCCCTGCCCTCCCGCTTTCCCCCAATTTAAAAAAAAATTCAATGAATGTATCCTACAAGTCAAAGCTATTTAGGTCTTTCTGATAATGTCTTTGCTTTCTTTCACAGACATTGTCCCCATACAATAAAGGACTAATAAAGCGAGCGATTTCACAGAGTGGAGTAGCTACTTGTAGCTGGGCGGTCCAGAGGAACCCATTGCACTGGGCACAGCAGGTCAGTGCATCTGCATAAACAAGAATTGCTATTCAAGACCGAGATCGATAGATTTTTGGATACCAAGGGCCTCATAAGAACGTAAGAAATAGGAGCAGGAGTAGGCAATATGGCTTGCTCGGGCCATTCAATAAGATCATGGCTTTCCCACCCGATCTCCATATCCCTTGATTCCCGTAGACTTGCGGGATATGGGATAGTGTGGGAAGGTGGAGATGAGGTAGAAGATCAGCTATGATCTTATTAAGTGGCGGAGCAGGCTCGAAGGCCTGAATGGCCTCCTCCTGCTCCTATTTCTTATGTTCTTGTGATCTGGGCTGAGTTGGATCAGGCTGGTCCAGTGTTCAGTGCCCAACTATCTGGTTTACTTAATATTGGTGAAAAATGCTATTGTGAGGTACAACATGAGCTTAAGCCCATGATTTTCTACAAGGTGATTCTCAATCTAGGGTGGGGGGACGGAGTTTGTTTGAGGCCAAGGACCTCAAAAATGAGAGGCAGCACATCACGGTATAGTCACCCCAGGACTGTTCTTGCACATGTGGGGAGCAGCTCGCCCCTTTGGCCTTTCAAGCAGCAGATGGTGTCTGGCAAGGCTCTGGTCTACAGAAAGAGGAAACGGACATAAAACTGGGGAGGGGGTTTGGGGGCGGGGGCACACTTAATCCATTCAGCTGTCTGGCCTGGATTCAAACTCACCCCACACTGATGGGACGGCAAACACCAATCTCTCTCTGGCCATAAAGATTGGTGTTGGCACGAATGTGCCCGATATCTCAGAAATGCCAATATTACAGAAGTTCCCAACATCACGGAAAGGTCCATAACTTGGCACAAAGTGGCGCTCTCACACTACCCCCAGTATGGTTGATGGAGGATCTGTAAAACAATCACAGTCGTCCCCAGGGAATGCTGTTCTGAGTTTGGGTCTAAGGTATATTCTGGGAGGATAAGTGGAGAGTGCTTGACCTGAGCCTACTTGATGAGGGCACTGGTTGCCAAAAGTGAGGATGTGCTAATGGGAGGAATACTCATTGGGGGAGAAATTCAGTTGGATAGCACCTCGCGAGGGGTGCTAAGTTCAGTGTGCCGGTACCGGTGGTGCTGAGGAGTATCGCCCAGGAGCGTGGCCCCAGTATCAGCACGGATACAAAAAGTGGTTTGCGCTGCACCCGTAGCCAGAGAAAGCTGGCGTGCAGTACTGTCCCGGGGTGCGAAGGGAAGGAATGACTGCACGAGGTCAGTGTGACTGATACTTTATTTTTGGCGATGTAACTTTATTTGGGGTGAGTAATGCAGAGGGAATGTTTTTGTTCCGATTCTTTTTTTTTTGCAGGGAGGCCTCTCTTAGGACGCTGCGAAGTCAGCTCTTTAGCTCGGGATCTTCAGTTGCTCACCCGGCCCAGTGCCCGAGAGGTGTGGAACATTTCTCTTCGTGCTCCGCTCCACTCTCGGGGCATAACAGCTGAATTTTGTGACTCCCGTCGCTAACCATTTGTCGGCGCTAAATTTATTGACCGCCTGACATTAGCGCCTTAAGAACCCTCCAACTGAATTTTTAACCCATAATGTCTGAAGATACTAATGCTTGATCTGGTATTTTTCAGCTTGCTGAGAAGGTTGGCTGCCCAAGAGATGACTCTGCTGCCATGGTGGCCTGTCTGAAGATCACTGACCCCAAAGCTGTCACACTAGCCATTCCCTTGAAGCTTATAAACTTGGAAAGTAAGATGCATGAAAGCATGCTGTGAATATTCCTGTTCTGTTCGAGGATATTCGACCAAATTTCCACAGAAAGGATTTGGAAAAGTGTTGCATTTAAATTTTGGGGGTCTTGAAAGCAAAATGTATTCACCAAGTTCAGATAGAACAGCGGTTAAACTGGGAATAGGCTGGGTATTGAAGTTGCTTCTCCCAAGACTGAGAACAATAAGTAATTCATTAGCCTGTCTCAGTAATTGATAAACACCCATTGTATCGGGAGGTCTCTGGTCATGGGCACTCAACAAGGGTCTTTTTTATTATTCGTTCCTGGGATGTGGGTGTCGCTGGCAAGGCCGGCATTTATTGCCCTTCCCTAATTGCCCCTCGAGAAGGTGGTGGTGAGCCGCCTTCTTGAACCGCTGCAGTCCGTGTGGTGAAGGTGCTCCCACAGTGCTGTTAGGGAGGGAGTTCCAGGATTGTGACCCAGTGACGATGAAGGAACGGCCGATATATTTCCAAGTCAAGATGGTGTGTGACTTGGAGGGGAACGTGGAGGTGGTAGTGTTCCCATGCGCCTGCTGCCCTTGTCCTTCTAGGGGGCAGAGGTCGCGGGTTTGGGAGGTGCTGCTGAAGAAGCCTTGGCGAGTTGCTGCAGTGCATCTTGTAGATGGTATACACTGCAGCCAGGGGGCGCCGGTGGTGGAGGGAGAGAGTGTTTATGTTGGGGGATGGGGTGCCAATCAAGCATGTCTGGCATAGGCCCAAAACCAAGATAGAAACAGAGGGGGCAATCTTTCACCAGAATGTGTTCACGGTATTATTTTGCGCTGTAGAGGGAGAGCGGAACTGACTTAACACCTTCCTCTCTCTTCATCTTGTAGCTCCTATTGTATTCTACCTGATATGGGCTCCCGTCATCGATGGAGACTTTATTCCCGATGAGCCAAAGAAGCTGTACCACAATGCTGCTGGTATCGATTACATCGCTGGTGTTAACAATATGGACGGACATCTGTTTGCTGGCCTGGATGTTCATTCAATCAATCAGGCTTTTCTAGGAAAGACCTACCCGTAAGGGACACAGCTTATTTAATTGAGTGTGTTGCTTTTTTTTGTTGTTTTCATTTGTTGTTTTCAAGGGTGAGACTCTCTTCTTGAGGCACTTCTTTCCCTTCCCCGAGTCTCCACATCACACACAAGTCTTGAAAAGAAAGAGACTTGTATCTATATAGCGTCTTCCAGACCATCAGACACTTTACAGCCAATGAAGTACTTTTTGAAGTGTAGTCACTGTTGTAATGTGGGAAACGCAGCAGCCAATTTGCACATAGCAAGATCCTACAAACAACAATGTGATAAATGACCAGATAATCTGTTTGTGATGTTGGTTGGCGGATAAATACTGGCCCCAGGACACCGGGGATAACTCGCTTGCTTTTCTTCAAAATAGTGTCATAGTTTCTTTAACATCCACCTGAGAGCAGATGGAGCCTCGGTTTAATGTCTCATCCAAAAGATGGTATCTCCGAGGGGGATTGACAGGATAGATGTTGAGGTTGTTTTACCTGATTGGAGAGTCTAGAACTAGGGGGCATAGTCTCAGGATAAGGGATTTGGCTATTTAAGACAGAGATGAGGAGGAATTTCTTCACTCAGAGGGTTGTGAATCTTTGGAATTCTCTACCCCAGAGGGCTGTGGATGCTGAGTCGTTGAATATATTCAAGGCTGAGAGAGATTTTTGGATTCTAGGGGAATTGAGGGATTTGGGGATCAGGCGGGAAATTGGAGTTGAGGCCGATGATCAGCCATGATCTTAATGAATGGTGGAGCAGGCTCGAGGGACCGTATGGCCGACTCCTGCTCTTATTTCTTATGTTCTTATGTTATGTTGATATCTACAGGAGTGACCTGTATAACCTCATTCAAGGTCTGACCGTAGACACCAGAGGACAAGGTACCAACGTTACTTATGAGTACTATACCAAGGACTGGCCGCCTAATCCAAGTCAAGAGACCATTAAAAGGACTGTAGTGGAGCTGGAGACGGACGTCCTCTTCTTGGTCCCCACACAACTGGCATTGGATCTTCATTATCAACATGCTCAGTAAGTTACCGGCCAGACATTTCCAGCTATGGTCACATCTTGTGTGTCCAAGTAAGTGGTGAGGTGTTAGCTAGAAGGGGGGACGATCAGACTGTACCACTATGACCCCCCCCCCCCCCCAAACCAACCACTGGGAAGGATATCTACCTAACACTGGTCCATTAACACAGGCTACTGAGTAATTAGTATCATCTCCACATCAATATGAAGGGGTTGACTTATAAAGAAAGGTTGAGCAGATTGGGTCTATGCTTATTGGAGTTTAGAAGAATGAGAGGCGATCTTATTGAGACAGATAAGATTCTGAGGCAGCTTGACCGGATGTTTCCACTCCTGGAGGAATCTAGAACTAGGGGGCATAGTTTAAGACTAAGGGGTCGCCCATTTAGAATTGAGATGAGGAGGAATTTCTTCTCTCAGCAGGTCATAAATCTGTGGAATTCTCTGCCCCAGAGAGCTGTGGAGGCTGGGTCATTGAATATATTTAAGGCGGAGATAGACAGATTTTTGAACGATAAGGGAGTGAAGGGTTATAGGAAGCAGGCAGGGAAGTGGAGCTGAGCCCAAGATCAGATCAGCCATGATCTTATTAAATGGTGGAGCAGGCTCGAGAGAACAAATGGCTGCCTCGTGGCTCTTATTTCTTATGTTCTTGTGTAATATCATCTCCCCATATTTCCACTGGAAGACTATGAAAGTATTTTAGACCATTTTGTTTGACAGCTATATTTTTTTTGTTTTTGTTTTTTAAAAACAAGCTTATTCTCTCCTCTTTTCCGGCCTGGGTGTCCCTGTACCGTTCACAATTGGATGCACAGGCTGCCTTTGCTCCCAGTCCCTTGGCATGGTACAAGTCTCTTTTCTCTCTGGGAATGTGTGGCCGTCGCTGGACACCTCCCCATACCCGCCTTCAGGGATGAGAGTGGCTAGAACTTGCAACCCAGATTTGCTGCTCATCCAGGGGAAGCTAAATAAGTACATGAGAGCAAGGAATAGAAGGATAGGATGAGTTGAAGTAAGGTGGGAGGAGGTTCCGGTGGAGCTTAGACCAGTAGGGCCGAATGGCCTGCTTCTGTGCTATAAATTCTGTGTAATATTGGGGCTAAAATTCCGTCGGAGGCTTCCTTCGGACGAACACCTCCGACCCGAAAATACCTGATGTTCCCGGAGGCACCTTCGATTCCAGTCGCCGCGTACAGGGACAGGACTTCCCCGCACGTGCGAAAAAGCTGGAGTCACATGGGCCTGGACCACCAATCACTCTTCAGTATTCTCATTGATAATGGGAACTCCGTTTTTACAAGTTCCCATTATTATCAATGAGAATAAACCCATAAAACAATAAACACAAACATAAAAATAAATAAAACACATATTTAAAGTTAACTGAAATTAAAATTAATGTTTTAGAAAAGTGTTTTAACATGGTTTAGATTAAACTTACCTTAATGGACAGGGTTTTTAACATATAAAAATTAAATTTAAAAACACATTTTTATGTTTTAAAACTCTTACGCTGGTAAAAGTAAGCTATGCGCCTGCTTTCACCAGGCATAAGAGTTTGAAGGACATTTGCTGGGCATGAGTTGGGAAAATAGCCCAATCTCACCCACGTGAATGTCCTCCCGGGGAATGGGGAGGATCTGACAAGACAAATCTTAACAGATCGGAAAAGCCGGTTTTCGGCGCATACACATCACGCCCCAAAAGCCAGCTTCTGCGAGACCTCGCTGGGTCCGTCCACACTTCGTACGGACAGTGAGGCCAGAATTTTAGCCCAAATGTGTTTTTGAAACCTGTGCTTAATAACAATTTTTAACTTGATATTTTCCTTCCATTTTTTTGATCTGTGTGCTTACATTTCCTCCTCTTGTCATTTCTTTCCTTCCTTTCCTTGCTCCTTCTCTCCCAGGGGAGCACAGACGTTCAGCTACCTGTTTTCTTACCCCTCCCGGGCTCCCATATATCCCAAATGGCTGGGGGCTGATCACACTGATGACCTCCAATACGTCTTTGGAAAACCGTTTGCCACTCCGCTCGGATACCGACCAAGGGACAGAGATGTCTCGAGATATATGATTGCCTACTGGACCAATTTCGCCCACACTGGGTAAGGAAATAGAATAAAAAAGAATTTGCATTTCTATAGTGCCTTTCATGATCTCAGGATGTGCCAATGAAGTACTTTTGAAATGTAGTCACTGTTGTAATGTAGGAAACACGGCAGCCAATTTGCGCACAGCAAGCTCCCACAGTGATGGGATAATGACCAGATTATCTGATATTTTTAATGATGTTGATTAAGGGATAAATATTGGCCAGGACACTGAGGAGACCTCCCGCGCTCTTCTTCGAAACAGCACTTCCCTCAGCACTGCACTGGAGTGTCAGCCTAGATTGGTGTGCACAAGTGTCCAGAGTGGGATTTGAACCCATGACCTGATTCAGCCACGGCTGAATTAAATCAGCATGAGCAGCTGGTACAGGTTCGACCTCCAAAATCCGGAATCCAGAATGTTCCGGAATCCGGACCGATCCGTGACGGGGTCGGCCAGAAAATGTTCCGATATCCGAACTCCCCCTTCACCCGCCGGCGAACCAACATTGCCCCAGCCCGATTCTCCGGCCCCCCTTCCTCCCACCTCGGCTGCCCAACAAGGAACTCCTCCACAGTAGCGAGTCCCGCCCGATCAGGTCCTCTTCGGCGGGGCTCGCGCAAACAACTCCACAGTGGTGAGACCCACCCGAACACTCGAACAACTCATCGACATGCACCCCCCGGCCCCCCTTCTGACATTCCAAAATCCGTCAAAACGCTAAATCTGGAACGGCCTCGGACCCGAGGTTCCAGATTCGGGGCGCTGCACCTGTAATTTTAAACAGATGGGCCCGGTGTTTTTCATCATTTCCTCTCATGTTGGACTGATTTTTGCTCACATGGGTGACCTATTGCAGTCATTATTTACACTTAAAAGAAAATCTTGCATTTCTATAGCGCCTTTCACAACCACTGGACATCTCAAAGCGCTTTACAGCCAATTAAGTACTTTGAGAGCAGTCACGCTTGTATTGTGGGAAACGCAGCAATCTTTGTTGGGTAAGGCTACAAAGGCACATGGATCAAAGGCTGGTAAATGGGGTTGAGGTACACATCACCCATGATCTAATAGAATGGTAGAACAAGCTCGAGGGCCTAAATAGCCCCCTCCTGGTCCTCCCTTTGCAGGTCGTCCAGTACGCACACTATTCCCAGCACCGAGGGCAGTCCCCAGGTCACTGAGAAAAAGGCCGGGGCGGTCCGAGCAGAAACTCCTTCTGTGTCTTTGCTTGTCCCAGTTGCTCACACTTTTGCCTGAGTCAGAATGTTAGCATTTTGAGACCTGCGCACATAATCAGCCATGATCTTATTGAATGGTGGTGCAGGCTCGAAGGGCCAAATGGCCTACTCCTGCACCGATGTTTCTAACACGTCAGTGCACTGTTGGGAGGGTCTCTAAATAAAGCCGTAGCATCTTAAACCAAGAGTAGCAGGGTATTGTCCTGACCAGCTCTCCATCCTCAACCCCCCCCCCCCCCCAAAAAAAACCAATAGTTGTGGGATCTTGCTGTGCAAAGAATGGCCACTGCACAATGTAATATGACAAAAGGTCGCCGATCTGAAACATCATCTCTGTTTCTCTCTCCCATAGATGCTGCCTGACCTGAGTATTTTTTTTATTTCAGATTTCCAGTAGCTATAGTTTTTTGCTTTTTTAATATGTCAAATGCTTTGGGCTAACTCAAGAACATAACATAAGGAGCAGGCCATTCAGCCCCTCTAGCCTGCTCCGCCATTCAATGAGATCATATCTGATCATCTACCTCAACTCCACTTGATTCCCTTAATATCCAAAAATCTATCGATCTCGGTCTTGAACATATGCAAAGACTGAGCCTCCACAGCCCTCTGGGGTAGAGAATTCCAGTGATTTACTACCCTCTGAGTGAAGAAGTGTTTCCCCATCTCAGTCCTAAATGGCTGACCCCTTATTCTAGACTCCCCAGCCTGGGGAAACATCCTCCCTGCATCTACCTAGTCAAGCCCTGTAAGAATTTGCTATGTTTCAATGAGATCAGCTCTCATTCTTCTAAACTCGAGAGAATATAAACAGAGTCTACCCAATCTCTACTCGGAGGACAATCCCCCCATCCCAGGAATCTATGGCAAGTATACCCTTCCTTGGGTAAGGAGACTAAAAAGCCTGTACTCAGTACTCCAGGTGCAGTCTCACCAGGACCCTATATAATTGCAGTAAGACGTCTTTACTTTTGTATTCAACTGTTTGAGGGATGCGGTAAAGTGTTGTATCAATTTAACTAGTTGTGACTGAATCGGTTTTGTTTTGTCTTTCAGGGACCCTAGTCGGGGTGAGTCTCCTGTGCCCACGCCGTGGATCCATTACACGTCGACGTACACCCAGTATCTGGAAATTAACAAAGACATCAACATGAACTCTATGCAGCAGAGGCTTCACTACAACACGGTCAGCTTCTGGAACCAGACCTACGCCGCTATAGAAGTAACGCCGTAACCCTGTGCGGCTCTGAAATAAACCTTGTAAAAATTAAAAGATCTGTTGTTGTAGATATTTAACTTGAGCTGACGGCATTCATGATGGGATTGGACAAGCAGGTTTGTGGAGTCAGCGATTCCCTTTATTTTATACAAGAACGTACCATTAGCCCCTCCCCACCCAGCTGAACAAAAGACAGCCTTATGGTAACTATGAAGGGGGCGCATACCCGACTCTGTCGGTAATTACTTTGAGGCTGGACCCAGTATGGTGTCCTTGTGCAAGAAACACAGTTAGCATGCAGGTACAGCAAGCAATTGGGAAGGTAAATAGCATGTTGGAGTATAAAAAAGAGTAAGGAAGTTTTGCTACAATTGTACAGGGCTTTGGTCAGACGACACCTGGACTGTGCACAGTTTTGGTTTCCTTATCTAATGAGAGGATATACTTACCCTAGAGGCTGTGCAATGAAGGTTCTTCAGAGAGATTGCATAGAATGGGCCTATTACTCTCTGGAGCCTAAGGGAGAGGTGATCTCATTGAAACACATACAAGATTCTGAAGGGGATTGACAGGGGTAGATGTTGTTTCCTCTGGCTGGAGTGTCTAGAACTAGGGGACATAGTCTCAGGATAAGGGGTTGGCCATGTGAGACTGAGACAAGGAGGAATTTCTTCACTCAGAGGGTTATGAATCTTTGTTCTGTTTGGAGGAAATGGGAATCAGTTACTCCGATCAAAATTGACCTGCATCATCAAGTACAGAATCATGCTTTTCTACAGCATGGTCATTGGCCGACCCTTGACCTGTAACAAGTTTTCCAATAATAAAAACATTTGCAACTGAAAACAGTAACAAAAGAGAAACGTAGTTTAAAAAATAAAACTTTACTTGACATATAAATGGCACGACTCATCATAAAAATACACCGCCCAGTCTGTGGTCAATAACCAGCCTACAACACCTGAATTGTGGCACTATGCAGCGGTCAATGTTCATGTTTTTTGGGTGTGCGGCCCCTTCAAAATACTGAGCATGCGCGGTTTTCCCTATTTAAAAACCAGTGAGCCACCTGTGTGGGAGCTCCAGACCGCTGCACAGCCACAAAGCTTTGTGAGTATTGGGTAGTAAGAAACGATCTTGGCCACAGACAAGTCTGATCTCTACCACCATTCATTCTGGGACTGACAGAAAACCACAGAAGTGGATAATTGTACCTAATTAATGCCAGCGATATGATCAATCACTGACTCAGGTTCGAAATAATTACTGGACTGCATCGAGGATGAATGATGGTCATTATTGCTGCAGGTTCACTGTTGGAAGGTATGTGTGACAAATCTTCTCTCAGGCCGCCTTTTAAACTGGGAAACACACTGCAGACTCTCCCCACAAACGTTGCAGCACTTTCTGCTGCTGCATCACAAGCCAGGGTTGGATCTCTGCAATCTCGAGAGACTGGGTGGGCTCCGATGTCAGACAGGAGCTCGTGCGACGGCCAGTGAGTGATGGTCCTCCACTCCACGGGCAGATTCAAAGGCAGCACGTTGCAAAACATTTCCAGCTTTCAACTAGAAGTGGATCTTCCGACTGCCGTGTCAATCTTTGGTCGTAATGCGGACAGAGTGATGAGAATAGCTTCCTAGAAGAAGAGGGCAGAAAAAAACACCATTCACTGAAAAATTCAACCCCCAAAATAATGAGCTATTGATCAGGGGGAGAAGCTAGCCTGAGTGGGGGAGGGAAAGTCATCCTCGCTCCCAATTTAAGAGCAGCAGCGACCAAGTCTTGGGAGCAGGTGACTTGTCCAGATGGAAGAAATTAATATTTAAAAGTTGTCATTCTCTGACTGAACTCATCAAATCAATCAAACTTTTTTTGAAAAACAACAAAAATAAATTGTCTTTTGATCGATCTGAAATTATGGTGTGTTAAAATCATAATTTCACACCATTTCATCTCAGCTCTGCAATTTACTCTCAATCGCACCAAACTGGCACAGTAACTGCAAGACTCGAGGTCAATACCAGAGTTCAAATCAGAGGTTTGCATGTAGCTGTATGCCATGAAATAAGTTTGTCAATCACAGCCTGAGGGGATGTTGGGAGGCAGTTCGAGCTTGATTCTGGCAATAGTTCCCACACAACAGTGAGCTGCCAATGGTGCAAGATCAGCCAGCAAAATTGAACGGTCATGTCTATTTGCAACACCAGATTTCTGATTGGTCCCCCTGGAGGACAAGACAAGACACACCCAACAGTTTGCCTGGATTGTATAATTAGATCCTGCCCGCAGGAGAGTAATCAAGATCTTTGCAATGTGTAATTTGATCCATTCATCATGACAGCCAGGCTCCAGAGCTCTCAGTGCTAACACTATTGCTTTCAGAGAACAGACAGGGCTCAACTTCCCAGGTTAGGAGCACTCACAGCGCACTCACTGCCGAGTTCAGACAGGAAGGGGTGAGGCCAGAGAGAGATTTTACCATGATGAGAATTTTAAAATCAAGGTGTTGGCGGATAATACTTCCCAGTACCAAAACGGGGGCACATGCACAGAGGGACCAGAACACTACGGAAATAATCAGTGAAACCTAAAAGCCACTTTCTGCAGCGTATTACTGCAGGAGGAGATGGTCAAACTACTCGCAGATATATTTTTAAAAAAATGTATTCGTTTACAGGATGTAGGCGTCGCTGGCAAGGCCGGCATTTATTGCCCATCCCTATTTGCCCTTGAGAAGGTGGTGCCTTCTTGAATCGCTGCAGTCTGCTGTGGTGAAGGTACTCCCACAGTGCTGACCTCAGTAGTTTGTTACGACTGAGTGGCTCACTGGTCTGTTTCAGAGGGTCAGTTGAGGGTCACCCACATTGCTGTGGGTCTGGAGTCACATATAGGCCAGACTGGGTAGGGACGGCAGATTTCCTTCCCTAAAGGACATTAGTGAACCAGGTGGGTTCTTACAACAATTCCATGGTCACAGTTACCGATACTAACTTTTTAGTTCCAGATTTATTTAATTAACTGAATTTAAATTCCCCAGCTGCCATGGTGGGATTTGACCTCGTGTCTGCGGATTACTACTCCAGGCCTCTGGATTACTAGTCCAGCAACATAACCACTATGCCTCGATTTCAAAATTCTTATCCTCGTTTACAAATCCCTTTATGGCCTGGTCCCTCCCTATCTCTGTAATCTCCTACAACTGTTCTCTTCCACCCCGAGATGTCTGCACTCTTCTAATTCTGCCCTCCTGAGCATCCGATTATAATCGCTCAACCAGTGTCGGCCATGCCTTCTGTTGCCTGGGCCCCAGGCTCTGGAACTCCCTGCCTAAACCTCTCCGCCTCTCTTTCCTCCTTCAAGACACTACTTAAAACCTATCTCTTTGACTAACCTATGCTAAATTCTACTTATGCAGCTGGCTCGGTGTCAAATTTTTATCGCATAACACTCCTGTGAAGCACCATGGGACGTTTCACTATGTTAAAGGCGCTATATAAATACAAGTTGTTGTCGTACCCCTACTTAGTGCTGTAAATACTCAGTGATGTATTTTTCTTGATTATTCTCTCCTTCCCTTCCATAAAGAGAAAAGACAGAACTCAGTGGGACTGCACTATGTGAATTATTAAAGTGACTGAAATTTGCATATGTGGGTTTTAAATTACATCAGTGATTGCGAGTGTCTCCAAAACACTAAGTCACAGCAATATACACGAACAAACTGCACCAGTATTAAAGCCTCTACTCGCTCCTCAATGCAAATATATCTGTCATAATGGTAGATAGTGAAGTAGTTCATGGTCTGGACCATTGTTTCGCCGGTCTGAGTATTACACGGGTACGCTGGGCTGAGCGGAAGGGGAAATGTGGGGTGTGGGGGGGGGGGGAGAAAGATACCAGAAAAGGCTTTGCTTTAGATGTTGAGTGCGTTGTGTAGACCTGTAATTCTGAAACTTTACACACTCCATAAATTGATTTATATACGAGTATAAACATTCCCTACGTTACATACCTCAGTGCGGATGGTACGGCTGCCCTGGCCGGGACAGGTGTTCAGGTAATGGTGAAAGAGGGCGCTGGGATCTGCAAGACTGAGGTTTTGGTCAGCGTCTACACTCGCCTCAAGCCCCTGAAGACCACCAAACATCACCAACATGTGCCTAAAGCAGGGAGAAAAACGTTACAGGATTTGTCTCTGCTATATACGTAAAACGACCGAACGATGGTCCTCCCAAACCCGTGACCTCAACCACCTAGAAGGACAAGAGCAGTGGGGCACATGGGAACACCATCACCTCCAGGTTCACCTCCCAGTCACACACCATCCCGACTTGGAAATATATCGGCCGTTCCTTCATCGTTGCTGGGCCACAATCCTGGAACTCCCTCCCTAACAGCACTGTGTGGGAGCACCTTCACCACACGGACTGCAGCGGCTCAAGGCGGCGGCTCACCACCACCTCCTCGAGTGCCACCTTCAGAGGTGGTCAATAAATGCCGGCCTTGCCAGCAACACCCACATCCCAGGAACGAATTAAAAAAGGAATTACATGGTTAAAATGCAGATGGCAAAACTGTGAAACCCTTTTAAAAATCAATCTGCCATCTTAACAACTATTGCAGTTTTAACAGAAACCATAATCTAGCAGTTACTGTGTAGGGTTTGAGATCCAGATCCACTGAACATCACTGAATTTCAGCCCTGAGATTGTGTGGATGCGTTCAAGACTTTCCCACAGTCTGCGTTGGGGGGGGGGTTTGGAAAAGGAAATGAAAGAAAGCAAAGAAATTCTAGAATGGTGTCATTTAACAACAGCAATTTGCATTTATATAGCACCTTTAACGACAGTACAAGGTCCCAAGACACTTCGCAGGCAAAAATTGACACCGAGTCACATAAGGAGATATTAGTCCAGACTTGGTCAAAGAGGTAGGTTTTAAGGAGCATCTTAAAGGAGGAGAGAGAGGCGGAGGGGTTTAGGGAGGGAATTCCAGAGCTTAAGCAGCTGAAGGTGTGGCTGCCAATAATAGGGTGTTAGAAGTTGAGGATTCACAAGAAGCCAGAATTGGCGGAACGCAGAGATCTCGGGGGGGTTGTGGGGCTGGAGGAGATTAGAGAGATTAGCGAGGCCATGGAGGGATTTGAAAACAAGGACGAGAATTTTAAATTTGAGGCATTGCCAGACCGGTAAAGAGTATCTCTATCAGCAGTTAGAGAAATCCTCAGGCTGACCACAGATGGTGGCCTCTATCTTAAAACACATTGCTATATTATTAGGGACACAGTGTAACAGGAAACTCTGAAGGGTTACAGAAAGGGAGTAGAAACAATCCTGGAATCTGAAGGAGAATCAATGTTATAAGTGGTGAGCAGATCTCCTGTGGCATTGCTCACAGTTAAGATGTACGCTTTTATAAGGATGGGAGCATGCAGTGTTCTCCTGCTGCTGAAGGCTGGTCAGCATGTAAGACGGCTTGTACGTTTAAAGCTACAAGGTTACTTTATGGTTAATTAGAAGCTATTTTTTGTTGCTGTGGACGTTTCTCTTCAGATTGGAAACGACTGTAGCCTTAAGAAGAGAAAGTAAGCCAATGTCTAATAGACAGAGGCCGAGGCGAATTAGAGTTTAAATGTTGTTAGGTCAGGAATTCTTGCAGATTGGGAAAGGTTCAAGTCAGTTTCAGGTGCAGATCATCTTGTTTTTTCTCAAAACAAACTGGCATCTGGAGTGTGATGTCTGTACACACTGTTTTATTAACATTTCGGATGGGCGGGTGAGATGGTTACCTCCTGCTTGAAATATGACAATTCATCTCAGAGAAAGTGGTGCAGAGGAAGAGTTCTATCACTGTTTACTGGTGGTGGGGGGTGAGAAAGAGAGAGGCGGGAGGGAAAAGCAAGGCTAAAAAAACAACGACTTGCATTTATATAGTGCCTTTAACGTAGTGAAATGTCCCAAGGCGCTTCACAGGAATACTGAGATATAAAAAATTTGACACCGAGACGCACAAATAGAAATTAGCGCAGGGGACCAAAAGCTTGGTCAAAGAGAGATGTTTTAAGGAGCATCTTGAAGGAGGAAAGAAAGGTAGAGAGGCGGCGAGGTTTATGGAGGGAGTTCCAGAGCTTGGGGCCCAGGCAACAGAAGGCACGGCCACCAATGGTGGAGCGATTACAATCAGGGATGCTCAAGGAGGGCAGAATTAGAGGAGCGCAGACATCTCGGGGGTTGTGAGGTTGGAGGAGATTACAGAGATAGGGAGGGGCGAGGCCATGGAGGGATTTGAAAATAAACTCGAGAATTTTGAAATCGAGGCATTGCTTAATCGGAAGCCAATGTAGTCAGTGAGCACAGGGGGTGATGGGTGAGCGGGACTCGGTGCGAGTTAGGACACAGGCAGCCGAGTTTTGGATCACCTCTAGTTTACGTAGGGTAGCGTGTGGGAGGCCAGCCAGGAGTGCGTTGGAATAGTCAAGTCTAGAGATAAGAAAGGCATGGATGAGGGCTTCAGCAGCGGATGAGCTGAGGCAAGAGAGAGACGGGCGATGTTACGGAGGTGGAAATAGGCAGTTTTAGTTATGCTGTGAATGTGTGGTCGAAAGCTAATAAGACAGCAAGGTTGCGAACCGCGTGATTCAGCCTCAGACAGAAGTTGGGGAGAGGGATGAAGAAAAACTTAAAGAACAGGAAACGAATGAAAAAACTACAACTAAAATGTGGTTTTTAACACTCTTTCTGCAGGAACTGGTAATCAATATTCCCCTAAGGCGCGGGGCTGTGCGTCAATCGGGAGGTCCCGCGCAGGCTGCTCACGAGCTGATGATGACAAGCCTTACCTGAATGAAGGAAGTGTAGCGTTGTCGATGTTTGACCCTCGTTCAGATGTACCAATCGAGAGATCGTAGCCATCCTTGAATGGACACTCTGTAAACACAGCACCTACAAAAACGCAGAGTCGGGCTTTAAAAAAAAATCCCGTCTAAACTTTTCCTTAACCTTTGGTACAGTAACGCTACTGAGATTCTAAGGAAGATTTAGAACTCACTGAGGCACGAAGCAAGTCGCACTGTGTAACCCCAGTACACAGCAGACTCCGTCCGGGGAGCGTGAGGTGCAACAACTGTGCCCTTCAAAACGTTGCTCTCTGAAACCATAAAAAAAGGGCTGCATCAGGATCACAGGGAGCATTAAGAGGTGCACCTCTCTCGCAGGAGGACAGTGAATCCAAGACAAAGGACCCTGCAATATCTTATCGGATTAGAACCTATTTCAATTCAGTACATTCTGACAAGACAATTCAAAATGTTTACTAATTACCAGAAAACCAAGACTAAACAAATGTCACCGGAGGAAAAACATACTTGAATCCGTTGAGCTGAATGGCCTCCTCTTGCACCAAATCATACAACAACTTGTATTTATATAGCACCTTTAACATAGTAAACATCCCAAGGCACTTCACAGCAGTGTTTTAAGACAAAACAAATAAATTTGACATCGAGCCACACAAGAAGGAATTAGTGCAGGTGACCAAAAGCTCGGTCAAAGAGGTAGGTTTTAAGGAGCGTCTTAAAGGAGGAAAGAGAGGTAGAGAGGCGGAGAGGTTTGGGGCAGGAGTTTCAGAGCTTGGGGCCCAGGCAGCTGAAGGCACGGCCACCAATGATTGAGCGATTATAATCAGGGATGCTCAGGAGGGCAGAATTTGAGGAGCGCAGACATTTCGGGGCGGGGGTGAGGCTGGAGGAGGTTACAGCGATAGGGAGGGGTGAGGCCATGGAGGGATTTGTAAACAAGAATGAGAATTTTGAAATCGAGACATGCTTAATACGTTCCAAAATGCTCCACCAATGGGAATGGGAATAACGCAAGAACAGGAGGCCATTCAGCCCCTCGAGACTGTTCCGTCATTCAATCAGATCATGGCTGATCTGTATCCAAACTCCATTCGCCCACCTTGACTCCATATCCTTTAATTTCTTTGTCTAGCAAAGATCGATCGATCTCAGATTTAACCTGATTAATTGTCCCTGGGCATCGACTGCTTTTTGTGGGAGTTCCAACTTCTGCCATGCTCTCTGTGAAGAAGTGTGTCCCGAACTTCTCCCCTGAACAGCCGGTCTCTGATTTGAAGGTTTGTGTCCCCTTGTCCTATACTCCCCCACAAGCGGAACAAGTTTCTCTCTATCTACCCTATCGATTCCTTTCAAAATCAAAAAAACCTCAATCAAATCGCCCCTTAACCTTCTATATTGCAGGGAACACCAGCCTAGTTTATGTAATCTCTCCTCATAATCTAACCCTGGGAGCCCCGGTAATATTCTGGTGAGTCTGTGTGGGACTCCTTCCAAGGCCAGTGCTAAGGTGCGTTACCCAGAACTGTACAGTGTTCCAGGGCTGTACTAACCAGGCCTTTGTACAGCTGCAGCAAAACTTCCTCCTCTTTATATTCTAGCCCTCTAGTTATAAAAGTCACCATTCCATCAGCCTTTTTGATTTTTTTTCTACTTGACACTTTAGTGATCGAGGAAATACTGGAGCGATTTACAAATCCTACATAAGTCGAACTCCACAAAATCAGCTTTGTTCCACCATTATTTTAGAATACATTTTCACGTTATAACAACAGAAAACATAACCAGTGGGGTTCTGATCATTCTTACCTGAGTTTTCGCTCTTGTGTAGCCGAACTGTAACCCGGAGACCAGCTTGAAGTTGTCTGTCAATCTGTATTTCCTAATTTAAATTAACGAAACAAAAAGTTGAAAAATGAAAGTGGAAGGGTCCTGCTCAGTAAAGTTTGCAAAGGAAGAAATTTGCAGAGCAGGGGAGTGGGACTAATTGGATAGATCTTTCAAAGAGCCGGCACAGGCACGATGGGCCGAATGGCCTCCTATGCGGTATCATTTTATGATGGCATGAACTTTCATCAGTAAAGACTTGGATTTATATAGCGCCTTTCATGACCACTGGACATCCCAAAGCACTTTACAGCCAACGAAGTACTTTTGAAGTGTAGTCACTGTTATAATGTAGGAAACGTGGCAGCCAATTTGCATACAGCAAGCTCCCACAAACAGCAATGTGATAATGACCAGATAAACTGGGGTTTTTTTTTTTTAAATGTTGATTGGGGTATAAATATTGGCCAGGACACAGGGGAGAACTCCCCTGCTCTTCTTTGAAATAGTGCCTCGATTTAACGTCTCAGCTGAAAGACGTCACCTCTGACAGTGCAGCACTCCCTCAGTACTGCACTGAAGTGTCGGCTTAGATTTTTGTGCTCTAGTCTCTGGAATGGGACTTGAACCCACAACCAGTGTGATGTGATTCACAATCTGCTCAGGATCTCACAAACTAGCCAGCTCTCCTGCCAATCGTGTCCTAACAGCACTATCCATGAATGGTATGCGTACAAGTACTGAGAAACGAGCTACCAAGCTATGGCCGAATGCGTTTCAAATATTCAAATTCCAAGTCGGCGTTTGTAATGAACTTGGATCCTTGTGCACAAACCTTTCTCATGCCACAGTTGACGTATGATCCTTTCTGGGGCTTAAATGGGCGATCGACAACCACACCCTCGCGGTACGGGGATTCCTCGTCTATCCGCATGTGGTGCGGGCTGTCAAGCGGATTCAGGAGGCCTGGAACACAAGTCAGAATTTACAGCATAGTGTTCAGAGAGATTTGGGGGTCCTTCTGCAAGAAACACAGAAAGTTAGCATGCAGGTACAGCAAGTAAATAGGAAGGCAAATGGAATGTTGGACTTTATTGTAAGGAGGATGAAGTATAAAAGCAGGGAAGTCCTGCTACAACTGTACAGGGCGTTGGTGAGATCACACCTGGAGTACTGTGTACAGTTTTGGTCTCCTTAGTTAAGGAGGGATATACTTGCATTGGAGGCAATTCAGAGAAAGTTCACGAGGTTGATTCCTGAGATGAAGGGATTGTCTTATGAAGAAAGGTTGAGCAGGTTGGACCTGTACTCATTGGAGTTTAGAAGAGTGAGAGGTGATCTTAGTGAAACGTCTAAGATTATGAGGGGGCTTGACAAGATAGATGCAGAGAGAATGTTTCCCCTCGTGGGGGAATCTAGAACTAGGGGGCATAGTTTCAGAATAAGGGGGTTGCCCATTTAAAACGGAGATGAGGAGGAATTTCTTCTCTCAGAAGGTTGTAAATCTGTGGAATTCTCTACCAGAGAGAGCTGTGGAGGCTGGGTCATTGAATATATTTATGGCAGTGATACAGATTTTTGAACAATAAGGGAGTCAAGGGTTATGAAGAGTGGGCAGGGAAGTGGAGTTGAGATCAAGATCAGATCAGCCATGATCTTATTGAATGGCGGAGCAGGCACAAGGGGCCAAATGGCCTACTCCTGCTCCTATTTATGTTCTTAACCACTCCCTGTGGTAGCACGTTCCACATTCTAACCACTCTCTGGGTAAAGAAGTTTCTCCTGAATTCATAATTGGATTTACAGAATTTATAAAGCACCTTTTGCATTCTGAGGATGTGCCAAAGCACTTTTGTTGTTATGTAGGCAAATGTGACACCAAGGTGATGCAAAGAGCAAGAGATAAACGACCAGTTAATCCGTTGTTGGTGGTGGTGTCGAGTGACAAATTTTAGCCAGGACAGCGGGAGCACTCCCTAGCTCTTTGAATAGTGCCATGGGATCTTTTAAGTCCAGCTGAGAGGACATCTCATCTAAAAGGTGGTGCAGCACTCTGGCAGTCCTACAGTGAAGCAGTCAGTGTAGCTTTCCGTTACGAAAATGTTTATTTCCCCATCAACGTGGTTGTTCAGGAATCAGTTCGTGCGTGAGTGCGTGCGTCAGTCAGTCCGTGAGTTAAACATTCATGTGCTACCAAATATGAATATTTTGGAGTGAAATAGCCATATGAAATTTGGGGATTATACTTGTTGATGGCAACACCAAACAGACAAACAGTCTGTCCATCTGACCGATCGGTAGAATCAGTTAATCTATTCCGTGGTAATTCCCCCCCCCCCACCCGGGTTTTCTTATTGGAGTGACTGGTTAAAGAGAATAACATTTTACTCCATTTTTTTTATAACTCCATCCATCCGATGAGTTGCTATCTGATGGAATCACAACAGATCAGCAGGACAGCAGCTTTCCAGATCAGCTTACCTGCAAACTGCAGATCCTTGTGTTTTGGAAAGAAGGATTTCCTCAGGTACCTGGTTACACACAAAGGATATATCACATTATAGCTGTGAGTCTTAATCACAGAGAGGTTTAAAATGATCTACATTACAAACCAGACTCCAGTTTTCTTTTAACCAAACCAGTGCCCCTGTACATTTTACAAGTAAAATTGAATATATTTAAGGTGGAGATAGACGAGGATTTTTGAGCGATAAGGGAGTCAAGGGTTATGGGGAGCGGGCGGGGAAGTGGAGCTGAGGCCAAGATCAGATTGGCCATGATCTTATTGAATGGCGGAGCAGGTTCGAGGGGCCAAATGGCCGACTCCTGCTCCTATTTCTTATGTTCCTAAACCGAAACATAGAAACATAGAAAATAGGTGCAGGAGTAGGCCATTCGGCCCTTCAAGGCTGCACCACCATTCAATATGATCATGGCTGATCATGCAACTTTAGTACGCCATTCCTGCTTTCTCTCCATACCCCTTGATCCCTTTAGCCGTAAAGGTCACATCTAACTCCCTTTTGAATATATCTAACGAACTGGCCTCAACAACTTTCTGTGGTAGCGAATTCCACAGGTTCACAATTCTCTGAGTGAAGAAGTTTCTCCTCATCTCGGTCCTAATTGGTTTACTCCTTATCCTTAGGCTGTGACCCCTGATTCTGGACTTCCCCAACATCAGGAACATTCTTCCTGCATCTAACCTGTCCAATCCCATCAGAATTTTATATGTTTCTATGAGATCCCCTCTCATTCTTCTAAATTCCAGCAAATATAAGCTTAGTCGATCCAGTCTTTCTTCATATGTCAGTCCTGCCATCCCGGGAATTAATCTGGTGAACCTTTGCTGCACTCCCTCAATAGCAAGAATGTCCTTCCTCAGATTAGGAGACCAAAACTGAACACAATGGCCCTGTACAACTGCAGTAAGACCTCCCTTCTCCTATACTCAAATCCCCTAGCTATGTAGGCCAACATGCCATTTGCCTTCTTCACCGCCTGCTGTACGTGCATGCCAACTTTCAATGACTTGATGTACCATGACACACAGGTCTCGTTGCACCTTCCCTTTTCATAATCTGTCACCATTCAGATAATATCCTGCCTTCCTGTTTTTGACACCAAAGTGGATAACCTCACATTTATCCACATTATACTGCATCTGCCATGCATTTGCCCACTCATCTAACCTGTCCAAATCACCCTGCAGCCTCTTAGCATCCTCCTCACAGCTCACACTGTCACCCAACTTAGTGTCATCTGCAAACTTGGAGATATTACATTCAATTCCTTTGTCTAAATCATTAATGTATATTGTAAATAGTTGGGGTCCCAGCACTGAACCTTGCGGTACCCCACTAGTCACTGCCTGCCATTCTGAAAAGGACCCGTTTATTCCTACTCTTTGCTTCCTGTCTGCCAACCAGTTCTCTATCCACATCAATACATTACCCCCAATACCATGTGCTTTAATTTTGCACACTAATCTCTTGTGTGGGGCCTTGTCAAAAGCATTTGAAAGTCCAAATACACCACATCCACTGGTTCTCCCTTGTCCACTCTACTAGTTACATCCTCAAAAAATATTAGAAGATTTGTCAAGCATGACTTCCCTTTCATAAATCCATGCTGACTTGGATCGATCCTGTCACTGCTTTCCAAATGCGCTGCTATTACAATTTTAATAATTGATTCCAACATTTTTCTTATTACCGATGTCAGGCTAACCGGTCTATAATTCCCTGTTTTCTCTCTCCCTCCTTTTTTAAAAAGCAGAGTTACATTCGCTACCCGCCAATCCATAGGAACTGATCCAGAGTCAATAGAATGTTGGAAAATGACCACCAATGCATCCACTATTTCTAGGGCCACTTCCTTAAGTACTCTGGAATGCAGACTATCAGGCCCTGGGGATTTATCGACCTTCAATCCCATCAATTTCCCTAACACAATTTCCTGACTAATAAGGATTTCCTTCAGTTCCTCTTTCTCGCGAGACCCTCGGTCCCCTAGTCTTTCCGGAAGGTTATTTGTGTCTTCCTTAGTGAAGACAGAACCAAAGTATTTGTTCAATTGGTCTGCCATTTCTTTGTTCCCCATTATAAATTCACCTGATTCTGACTGCAAGGGACCTACATTTGTATTCACTAATCTTTTTCTCTTCACATATCTATAGAAGCTTTTGCAGTCATTTTGTATGTGCCCAGCAAGCTTCCTCTCATACTCTATTTTCCCCCTCCTAATTAAACCCTTTGTACTCTTCTGCTGAATTCTAAATTTCTCCCAGTCCTCAGGTTTGCTGCTTTTTCTGGCCAATTTATATGCCTCTTCCTTGGATTTAACACTATCTTTAATTTCCCTTGTTAGCCACGGTTGAGCCACCTTCCCCGTTTTATTTTTACGCCAGACAGGGATGTACAATTGTTGAAGTTCATCCATGTGATCTTTAAATGTCTGCCATTGCCTATCCACCATCAACCCTTTAAGTATCATTCGGCAGTCTATTCTAGCCAATTCACGTCTCATACCATCGAAGTTACCTTTCTTTAAGTTCAGGAGCCTAGTCTCTGAATTAACTGTGTCACTCTCAATCTTAATAAAGAATTCTACCATATTATGGTCACTCTTCCCCAAGGGGCCTGGCACAACAAGATTGCTAATTCATCCTCTCTCATTACACAACACCCAGTCTAGGATGGCCAGATTCTAGTTGATTCCTCGACATATTGGTCTAGAAAACCATCCCTTATACACTCCAGGAAATCCTCCTCCAGCGTATTTCTACCAGTTTGGTTAGTCCAATCAATATGTAGATTAAAAGGAGCATCAACACGAGGCAAGAATCAGAAGTGATGGATGGTCGGGTGGATTCTTCAAGCACACACTCCTGGCACGGAGTCTCACCCACTGAGAGCCCCCATCAATAAATCCATCCAATGGGCAGAAAATTGACGGGCTCTACCAATGAGCGAGGTTCTGCAACGGTGAGGATTCACGGAGAAAACGGCCCTAGTACCTTAAAATATAAAGAAAAGAATTTGGACAATCATATAATTGTCAGCGTCAACCGTGGTTCAGTGGGCAGCACTTTCGCCTGAGTCAGAAGGTTGTGGGTTCAAGTCCCACACCAGGGACTTGAGCACAAAAAAAATCTAGGCCGACACTCCAGTGCAGTGCTGAGGGACGCTGCACTGTCGGAGGTGCCGTCTTTCGAATGAGACGTTAAACCGAGGACCCTTCTGCCCTCTCAGGTGGACGTAAACGATCCCAAGGTACTATTGCGAAAAAGAGCAGGGGAGTTATCCCCGGTGTCCTGGGGCCAATGCGTTTCCCTCAATCAACATAACAAAAAAACAGATTATCCGGTCGTCATCACACTGCTGTTTGTGGGAGCTTGCTTGTATGCAAATTGGCTGCCGCATTCCCTACATTACAACTGTGACTACACTCCAAAAAGTACTTAATTGGCTGTAAAGCGCTTTGAGACGTCCGGTGGTCGTGAAAGGCGCTATATAAATCTAAGTCTTTTTTTCTATGAAGTGAAAGTTCCCCCCCCCCCCTTGCTGGCTATAACGATCTTTAGTTACATGAGCTTCGGACACTTTCCAACCAACTCCTAGTAGACGTGTAGGCCCCAAGATCTGGAACTCCCTCCCTAAACATCACCGCCTGAATCACATCCTTTAAGATGCTTCTTAAAATCCTGATCAAGCTCTTAAGTCTTCCCTCTTCATATCTCCCCCTTCGGCTCGGTGTCAATTTGACTGATTCCACATCTGTGAAGCGCCTTTGGGACATTTTGCCATGTTAAAGACGCTATAAAAATGCACGGTGCTGTTGGTGTAGCGCTCATTTTTTTTAAAAAAAGGGTTAATGGTACATTTCTGCTCCAGTGACTTACTGTGGACACTCGAGGTACTGCAGGATCCGCGCAAGCTGCACACTAGCTTGTCCTTTTTTCCCAATTCCACGGAATTCACCTTCTACGCTCCTGTAATTACACAGACACATCATGAGTTCCAAGCCAGCACTCTAAATAAAACCCGAGTTTCCATATTCTACGCAGCATTCAAGTGACTAACACTTGGGAAAGACGCTATATAAATGCAAGTTGCTGTTATCGGCCCAGAAATCCCGGTTTCTCCTTTCCGCGAGTGTGCGAATGGATTTTAGAAAAAAGATGCCCACCTACCTGAAGCTGCTGCGGCCACACGAGATCCCAATCCTGAGGCCTCTCCTGACTGCGCATCGCAGCGCATGCACGTCAGGACGTGCGCAGGCCTAGAGTCACATGGCTCCGGGCAGCCAATCAGACGCAGTATATTCTCATTCATAATAATGGGAACTCCGTAAGTTGGAGTTCCCATTATTATGAATGAGAAACCCCCCCAAAACACTAATAACCAATAATAAAAGATAGAAAACATACACAACATATTTTTATTAATTTAAATTATTATTTATGCATTTTAAAAATATCTATTTTTCCAATTTTTAAAAAACTTTTTAAATTATGGTTTATAATAAACTTACCATAGTGGGGAGGGTTTTTTTTAACAACGTGTTTTTAAAATGTTATTTTGCAATGTTTTTGTGTGTTTTAAAACTCTCATGCCTGTAAAAGTAGGCAATGCGCCTGCTTTTATCAGGTGCAAGAATTTTCAGGACATTTGCTGGGCAAGATATGCGTAGATCCTGCAATCTTGCCTTTGCAAATGTCCTCGCTCCCGATATACGCGAGATCTGTCAAGCCAGAAACTTGACAGATCGGAAAAGCCGGTTTTCAGCGCATGCGCATTGCGCACTGAAAACCGGCTTTTCCGATGCCTTCCCGGGTCTGTAAAAACTCCGTACGGACCCGGGGAGGCCGGGATTTCCAGGCCATTAACTATGTGTAAAAAAATCCACTATTATGGAACCTGCTTTGGTCTCAAACCACAGAAATAATCTAAAATCCAGGGGAACACCTGGGACAAGATGGTTTCCAACACACCCAGTAATTTCCCCCCCCCCCTCTCTCACTTCATTCCTTCTCTACAAAGTTTCCCCACATTATACACCAGCTCTGACCCAGGTTCCACTAACATGCTCCTTTTTAAATGTGGCTGAGTGGGAGGCCCCCTTGCAAATACAGGCACACTCTCAGGGGTCCCTGCCAATGTTTCCCCGAAGGTATGCAGCCAGATACCGACCGGGAGGTCCCGTGCAGGACGCTCACCAGCTGTTGTTGCTGGAAAAGATGACCGTGCGTGCGCGGCTGCACAACAAATTTAACGGGACCGCGCACAATTAAATTAGAGGGAACATTGGTCCCTGCCCTATCTTCTGAAAGACAAAAGCAAAATACTGCGGATGCTGGAATCTGAAATAAAAACAGAAAATGATGGAAACACTCAGCGGGTCAGGCAGCATCTGTGGAGAGAGAAACAGAGTTAATATTTCAGGTCTGTGACCCTTCGCTCTGACGAAGAGGGATCGACCTGAAACGTGAACTCTGTTTCTCTCGCCACAGATGCTGCCTGACCTGCTGAGATTTTCAGCATTTTCTGTTTTAATTTTGAAAGACAATATCTGTTTCCCAATGGAAAGCAATGCTATCCTTGCAGAATTTTTAAAAATTAGTGTACAGCAATAGAAATAAGTTAAATACAGAGAAATGTAGAAATCCTACAACAAATGAACAGAAATCATAGGCCTCCAAAAGTCTACCGATGCATGTTGAAAATCTGTGCACTAACAGTATTGTCTTGTTCATAATTCCTCAGTCAGCTCCCTATTAAACATTCTAAGATAACTAGAGGAGGAACCATGAGAACAGGTTGCATAAACTTGGCTTGAATTCCATTGAGTTTTGAAGATTGAGGAGTGATCTGATTGGTGTTTAAAATATTAAATGGATTCGATAGGGTGGGTAAGAGAAATGATTTCCTCTGGTGGGGAATCCGGAACAAGGATTAAAATTAGAGCTGGGCCATTTAAGAGGGAAATCAGGAAGCACTTCTTCCACACAAAGGGTAGTAGAAGTCTGGAATTATTTCCCCCAAAAGGCTGTGGATCAATTGGAAATTTGAAGACGGAGATCGATAATTTTTTTTGCTGGGCAAGGGTATCGAGGGATATGGAGTATGTGAGTAAATGGAATTGAGGCACAGATCAGCCGTGATCTAATTGAATTGCAGAACTGGCTCAAGGGGCTGAATGGCCTCCTCCTTTTCCTTCCTATTGCTTCATTGGTTCTTTGCATAAGAATTCATAGCAACACATTGCTATTAAGAATTAGTTGGCTTATTAGCAAATGGTTTAACAATCACACTACACATTACCAGTTCATCCACCAAGCTCAACCACCTGCCTCATTGTAGGTCCTCCGAACCCAACTGGCCGGGGTTTTATTGAGTCTTGTGAGCATCACGTGACTGGCCAAGCCATCCCAACTCAACAGCTCTAGAACTATTTTAAAATAACTTTAAATCAAGTGCCCCCTTTTGTTAAGGGCACTAGAAACCTCAAATTTACAAATTGACTGGGAACTTTGCCAATCAACAGCTCTACCATCATATGAGCATACTCACAGGTACATACATTATACCTATGTACACAGCAGGAGGGCTGAATCAACTAGAGCAGAGAACTGCCATTTTACCACGTGCACAAGAAACAAACGCATAGAGCTCGCATAGTGGCCAGGACTCCAAGGTAGTGAAGGTAAAGTTGGAATTAACAACTTTAGAACATTAAATGTTCGAAAGAACTTTTCGTATTTAGCAGAATTAAATGTGTAAAGGCCAGATCGGTTTGTAACAGTGTATGAATAATTAAGGCTAACGAGCGATCTTACTTTGCATCTTCTCCTTGCTCATCAAAGACTACAATTTCATCCACACAGAACACAGTGCAAGCACGGGCTATCTGTCCAGCCAAGTATGTCCGGAGCTCTGGAGATTGAGCATTGTCCAGTACTGACCCTGGTAACGCCACAGTAACAGTATACAGACGACCTAGAAAATACAAATGAGATGGTCAGTACAGATCAAAAGTGGTTAAACATACAGAACCATTGAACAATCAGTGTCAGAGTGATGGAGTGCAGGTTTGATTCTCCATGGCATGGTCTAAGGAGCAAACCTCAAGTTGCCAGTGTTAATTTGTTTTAAATATAACATTTCCAACCATCATTCCTTCAGGTAAATGTTTTAAACAATTATTCAATTTGTGAAAACATAGGAACAGGAGTTTGGACATTTAGCCCCTCGAGTCTGCTCTGCCATTCAATGAGACCACGGCTGATCTGCGACCTAACTCCATATACCCGCCTTTGCCCCATATCCGTTAATATTTGGTTAACAAAAATTTATCAATCCCAGATTTAAAATCAACAATTGACCCAGCATCAATTGCCATTTGCAGAAGAAACTTCCAAACTTTTGCCACCCTGTGTGTTTAGAAGTGTTCCCTAATTTCACTACTGAAAGGCCCGACTCTAATTTTTTTAGACGATGCACCCTAGTCCGAGAATAGTTTCTCTCTATCTAACCTATCTGTCCCCCTGAATATCGTGAGAACTTCGATCAGATCACCCCTTAAACTTCTAAATTCCAGGGAATACAATCCTAGTTTGTGCAATCTCTCCTCGTAATTTAACCCTTGGTGTCCAGGTATCATTCTGGAAAACCTACGCTGCACTCCCTCCAAGGTCAATATCCTTCCTGTAGTGTGGTGCCCAGAACTGCTCACAGTGCTCCAGGTGTGATCTAACCAGGGCTTTGTATGGCTATAGCACAACAACTAAAATGTTCTATTTTGATTTTTCGGTGTTCCTAATCCAGCTCTGCTGGCCTCCATAAGGTAGAGAGATCTTATGGCAGCTGTGTCTGTGTCACGCACTGTCTGGGGGACAGGCCAAAGCTGCTGCAAAGCCACCAACTGGGCAAAAATGTGGAAAAAATTCATCATTGTTACTCCCAGCTGTTCGTCCTACCAAGATTTAAAACTTGTATAGCACCTTATATCTTCTGAAATGTCTCAAAAGCGTTTTACATTCAAGTAATTACTTCTGAAGTGCAGCCACGTACTGCAGACAAACACAGCAGCAGTTTGTTTCCCCACACAGCAAGATCCAACAATGTGGAAAGTTACACTGTATTTTCGGTGGTGTTGAGGAAGGAATGTTGACTCCATGCTCTTCTTCGAATCTCGCCATGGATTTTTCTTCGACAGCACCTCCCAAACCCGCGACCTCGGTCACCTAGGACAAGGGCAGCAGGCGCGTGGGAACACCACCACCTTCACGTTCCCCTCCAAGTCACACACCACCCTGACTTGGAAATATAAATCGGCCGTTCCTTCATCGTCGCTGGGTCACAATCCTGGAACTCCCTCCCTATCAGCGCTGTGGGAGCACCTTCACCACACGGACTGCAGCGGTTCAAGGGGCAATTAGGTATGGGCAATAAATGCTGGCCTTGCCAGCAATGCCCAGATCCCATGAACGAATAAAAAAATTTGAATCACCAGAACACAGATTCGTTTAATGACTCATCTGCAGGTCATTCACATTAATTCCAGGATTTTCTGCCCTTAAACTGAAAACAAGCTCTAACTACTAAGCTATAGAACATATACCCAGCTTTTTAAAAATAAAACATCAAGTATCATCTTGGCTCAGTTGTTGGTGCTTTTAACTGATCAGGTTAAAAATGAGTGCAAGTTCCTTCTTAACCACATTTTTGTGGCTTTTATTCATAACATTATCTATATATAAACCACTCGTGATGCCACAGTAGAAAGTACTGTGAGATGGGACATGCTCAGATTTGCCCCACGAGGCAAGCCCCTCTTGAAGGGAAAAAGGTGGTCCTGTGTAGGGGCACCTCTTCCTAGCTGAGAACAGCATGAAGCTCCCTGCCCACCCACTCATCTGGGACCTGGTGAGTGACACAGGAAAACCAAAGGCGGCAGGAAACACAGGAGAATACGTCAAATGTGTGTTGTTTTAGGGGTTTTATCCCCATTGTGTCAGCCATGACTCACTGGGCAGCACTCTCACACGAGTCAGAAGTTTGTAGGTTTACGTCCCACTCCAGAGACTTCAGAACAAAATCTAGACTGACACTCCCAGTGTAGCACCGAGGAGGCTCCGCGCTGCCCGAGGGCCAGCCCCGAGGGGGCGCCGCGCTCTCCGAGGGCCAGCACTGAGGGGGCGCCGGATACGACGTCTTTCAGATGAGACATTAAACCGAGGCAGCGTTTGCACTCTCGGGTGTACGTAAAAGATCCACGTCAATATTTCGAAGAAGAGCAGGGGAGTTCTGGCCAATATTTGTCCCGCAAATCAACTTCACATGAAAACAGATTATCTGGTCATTATCACATTGCTGTTTGTGGGAGCTTGCTGTGCACAATTTGGTTGCCGCGTTTCCTACAACAGTAATTCAAAAAGTAATTCATTGGCTGAAAAGGTCCTTACTACTAGGGGGATCAAGGGGTATGGCGAGAAAGCAGGAATGGGGTACTGAAGTTGAATGTTCAGCCATGAACTCATTGAATGGCGGTGCAGGCTAGAAGGGCCGAATGGCCTACTCCTGCACCTATTTTCTATGTTTCTATGTTTCTATAGAAATGCAAGTCTTCCTTTCTCTCTTTCTTTCATATTTACAATGTTTTAAAACAGATTTTTTGTTGTACCTTTCTCTTCTTTTTCCCCCTCTGGATCTTTCTGAGCTTTCTCTTTCTCTGCTCTTTCTTTCTCAAGTTTCTTCAAGAGTTTAAGTTCTTTCAGCCGTTTTAGCTCCTGTTTCCCTGGAGACAAGAAGGGAAATCGAGGGTTAACAGATTTTTGCACCACAGGCTGCACTTTCCAAACCATCATATAACTCACCACACTGGAGTTTGTGCATTTAAATTCTATTTTAACACGCTTTGAGTTGCAGAGAAATTGCATGCTTCTCCACAAGCAGTCCGGCTACTCCACCACCACCAGTTTTGATGACGCAGTGCCTTTAATACCATTTTACAAATTAGCACTCTTGCAGAATGCTGCCTGCTCCTCCAAGCTCTCTTGTTGAGGGTCACCGAAGGCTGTACCCTGTACCCAACTACCCAGACAGGTACAAAAGCAAAATACTGCGGAAGCTGGAATCTGAAATATAAACAGAAAATGCTGGAAATCTCAGCGGGTTAGGGCAGCATCTATGGAGAGAGAAACAGAGTTAACGTTTCAGGTAGATGACCCTTTGTCAGAACCCTTCCTCTGCCCTTTGTTTCTCAAGTTTCTTCAAGAGTTTAAGGCGGAAAGAGGAGTAGAGAGGCAGAGAGGTTTAGGCAGGGAGTTCCAGAGCTTGGAGCCTAGGCAACAGAAGGCACAGCCACCAATAACTGAGCGATTATAATCAGGGATGCTCAAGAGGGCAGAATTAGAGGAGTTCTGACGAAGGGTCACAGACCCGAAACGTTAACTCTGTTTCTCTCCACAGATGCTGCCTGACCCACTGAGATTTCCAGCATTTTCTGCTTTTACCCAGACAGGTAACTAGCTGGTAGATATTTGCCAATACCACCCTGGACCAGTAGGAAGCGACAAGAACAGCCTGGGAGGTCGCTCCCTCCTACTTTATCTTCTCTCGACAGTGGGGAACTGGCTGGTCTTGTCTCAATGCCTCTCGTAAATGACATCAACAACTTGCATTTATATAGCACCTTTAACATGGTGAAATGTCCCAAGGTGCTTCACAGGAGTATTATGAGATAAAGAACATGACACCGAGTCGCACAAGTAGAAATTAGTGACGGTGACCAAAAGCTCGGTCAAAGACGTAGGTTTTAAGGAGCGTCTTGAAGGAGGAAAGAGAGACGGAGAGGTTTAGGCAGGGAGTTCCAGAGCTTGAGGCCCAGGCTAGAGAAGGCACGGTTGTGAATTGTTGAGCGATTACAATTGGGGACGCTCAGGAGGGCAGAATTAGAGGAACGCAGACATCTCGGGCGGGCGGGGGTTGTGGGTTTGGAGGAGATTACAGAGACAGGGAGGGGAGAGGCCATGGAGGGATTTGTAAATAAGGATGAGAATTTCGAAATCGAGGCTTTGTTTAACTGGGAGCCAATGTAGGTCAGCGAGCACAGGGGTGATGGGTGAGCAGGACTTGGTGCGAGTTAGGACATGGGCAGCCGAGTTGTGGACCACCTCTAGTTCTCTAGTTTACGTATCAGGAACATACTGTACATGGAGCGCTACGTCGAGATGCTGCAAAGAAAAAGCTGGTAGAAGCTATCGACGACTCCTGGCTACAGGAAGATGCAGGGTGATGAGTAAAACAAAATGCAAGAGGGAAAAATCCATTCAAACTGGAATAAAGACAGCAACAACACAATAAAATATAATGCAACACAAAAATTAAACACTCACTGGCTTCTTTTGATTTCTTCCAGTCAGATCTGGTCATTTCAGCCTTAAAAGAGCATCAAGTCAGTAAATTATACAAACATACACCATTTGCATTGAACACTGGAGATCGCACATAGAAGTTCAAGAAGGCAAGTTACTGATGCACATACTTTTAGCAAGATTTTTTAGCTTATTCCAAAAAAAAATCAACAATATTCACTATTTGTTACATATATCGTATGAAAGAAAAGATCCACGTATTGAGAGTTAAGGATACTTGATGGTTTGCAGGAGAAAATACACCGGGTACTGAGCCACTTGGTGACTCGAGAGGTTTATTTTTTCTATAAATCTTTATTTTTTTTTTACTCTGCACCAATAAAAACCTTTTGAATATGTAAATAACACTACATATTAAAACACTAGTCAGGCCACAGCTACAGTACTGCACATAGCTCTGGTCACCACATTACAGGAAAGATGTGCACTAGAGAGGGTACAGAGGAGCTTTATGAGGATGTTGCCTGGACTGGAGAATTTTAATTATGAGGAAAGATTGGATAGGCTGGGGTTGTTTTCTTTGGAGCAGGAGTATGAGGGAAGATTTAACTGAGGTGTATAAAATTACGAGGGGCTGAGATAGAGTGGATAGGAAGGACCTATTTCCTTTAGCAGAGAGGTCAATAACCACGAGGCATAGATTTCAAGTAATTGGTGGAAAGATTAGAGGGGAGTTGAGGAGAATGTTTTTCACCCAGAGGGTGGTGGGGGTCTGGAACTCACTGCCTGAAAGGGTGGTACAGGTAGAAACCCTCATTGCATTTAAAAAGTACTTGGACGTGCACCTGAAGTGCTGTAACCTACAGGGCTACGGACCGAGGGCTGGAAAGTGGGATCAGGCTGGGTAGCTCTTGGTCGGCCGGCGCGGACACAATGGGCCGAAATGGCCTCCTTCTGTGTTGTAAGTTTCTATGATTCTCTAAGCCCGAGCATTAACTGTACTCTACGAAAAGGGTTAACAGTAATGGAAGGTGGCAGCGTCAGGCCCTCACTGGCTCTTTCTAGAAAAATCTATGGATTTTCTACAGACATTAATTTGCTGTGGTATTTGTGACCCATTAGTTTAACTGTACAGGAGTGGGGTGCATTCCTCAGTGCCGTATCTGCAAAGCATCGGTTAATGCATTCATGTGGACTTCTTCTATTCACTATTTTAACAAAGTCACTAATGTATTTAAAATAAACAAGATACATCACGTTCATTTTGCGCAAACACATCTCAGAATGGTTCACAGGGTGATCATTAGTGAATGGTGGGGGAGGGAGAAAGGAGGAAGAGTCAGCAAAGAGTCAGTAAACGGTTGAGGGAAAGAAACAACAAACTTGTATTTATAAAGCACTTTTTACAACCTCAGGATATACTTTTGAGGCGTAGTCACTGTTGTTAATGTAGGGAAACAGGACAGCCAACTTGTGCACAGCAAGCTCCTACAAACAGCAATGTGATAAATGACCAAATACGCCATTTAAAAAAAAAGATGTTGGTTGAGGGAAACCACAACTCCCCTGCTCTTCTTTGAATAGTGCCGTGAGATCTTTTACATCCACCCGAGAGAGCAGACGGGATCTCAGTTTAACGCCTTATCCATCCATCCCTCCATCTCCTCCCCCCCCCCCCCCCAATCTGTGCAGCGCTCCCTTAGTACTGCGCTAGGAGTGTCAGTCTAGATTTTTGTGCTCAAGTCTCTGGAATGGGACTTCAAATCATAACCATCTGACTCATAGGTCCAAGTCAGCATGGATTTATGAAAGGGAAATCATGCTTGACAAATCTTCTAGAATTTTTTGAGGATGTAACTAATAGAGTGGACAAGGGAGAACCAGTGGATGTGGTGTATTTGGACTTTCAAAAGGCTTTTGACAAGGTCCCACACAAGAGATTAGTGTGCAAAATTAAAGCACATGGTATTGGAGGTAATATACTGACATGGATAGAGAACTGGTTGGCAGACAGGAAGCAAAGAGTAGGAATAAACGGGTCCTTTTCAGAATGGTAGGCAGTGACCAGTGGGGTACCGCAAGGTTCAGTGCTGGGACCCCAACTATTGACAATATACATAAATGATTTAGACGAAGGAATTGAGTGTAATATCTCCAAGTTTGCAGATGACACTAAGCTGGGTGGCGGTGTGAGCTTTGAGGAGGCTGCAGGGGACTTGGACAGGTTAGGTGAGTGGGCAAATGCATGGCAGATGCAGTATAATGTAGATAAATGTGAGGTTATCCACTTTGGTGTCAAAAACAGGAAGGCAGATTATCTGAATGGTGACAGATAAGGAAAAGGGGAGATGCAACAAGACCTGGGTGTCATGGTATATCAGTCACTGAAAGTTGGCATGCAGGTACAGCAGGCGGTGAAGGCAGCAAATGGCATGTTGGCTTTCATAGCGAGGGAATTTGAGTACAGGAGCAGGGAAGTCTTACTGCAGTTGTACAGGGCCTTGGTGAAGCCACAACTTGAATATTGTGTTCAGTTTTGATCTCCTAATCTGAGGAAGGGCATTCTTGCTATTGAGGAAGTGCAGCAAAGGTTCACCAAGCTGATTCCTGGGATGGCAGGACTGACATATGAAGAAAGACTGGATCGACTAGGCTTATATTCACTGGAGTTTAGAAGAATGAGAGGGGATCTCATAGAAACATATAAAATTCTGACACGATTGGCCAGGTTAGATGCAGGAAGAATGTTCCCGATGTTGGGGAAGTCCAGAACCAGGGGTCACAGTCCAAGGATAAGGGGTAAGCCATTTAGGACCGAGATGAGGAGAAATTTCTTCACTCAGAGAATTGTAAACCTGTGGAATTCTCTACCACAGAAAGTTGTTGAGGCCAGTTCGTTAGATATATTCAAAAGGGAGTTAGGTGTGGCCCTTATGGCTAAACGGATCAAGGGGTATGGAGAGAAAGCAGGAATGGGGTACTGAAGTTGCCTGATCAGCCATGATCATATTGAATGGTGGTGCAGGCTCGAATGGCCTACTCCTGCACTTATTTTCTATGGTTCTATGAAAGTGCCCACTGAGCTAAGCTGACCCTTTAAGTGTTGAGTTGGAAGATTGTGAAATTAAGTCTTGATTTCAGCAGAATGAGGATACTGGAAGCACAAGTGTGGTGTATTGGAGCTTAGTCTGTACACAGTAAGAATTATTTTGCTGAAATAAGTCTGTTGATCAACACGAACCAGTACTGGTGTTGTGCACGCTCAGTGATTTCCAGGACGTAGAATCATAGAACCTTACAGCACAAGAGGAGGCCATTCGGCCCATTGTGCCAGCTCTTTGAAAGAGCTATCCAATTAGTCCTATTCTGCCACTTGGACACATCATTCGTCCAGCCTCAACACACCTCTTAATTGAATGAATGGCCCTAGGCCACACATAGCCCCTGAGCTCTGGCTTTCAAAGCCCAGGCAAAAAAGACATTTGGTGCTTATATACCCAACTCGTCGCTTAGAATCATAGAAATTTCCACCACAGAAGGCCATTCGGCCTAATCCCTCTTCCCAGCTCTTGGTCCGTGGCCCTGCAGCTTCCGGCAAGTGCATAATCCATAAATGTGATGAGGGTTTCTGCCTCGACCACCCTTTTCACGCAGTGAGTTCCACCACCGTCCTCTGGGTGAAAAAGAGTTCTCAACTCCCCTCTAAAACCTTCTACCAGTTACTTTAAACTTACGCCTCGCTGGTTGTTGCTAAATCCTGTCTGAATGTTGTGGGGCTGAGGAGCTGGAAAAGGCAGTTCTCAAGTGGTGGAATAATCCTGACTCACAACACCAGAATAGATAGGGGGGGGGGGGAACATTATTTAAATCTTTATTTTCATCCTGTCCTTCAGAGCGACAATGTGAGGAGGGAACTTTCAGCGGCAGCAAATTAAAGCAACCGCCGGCCAAATGCTGCTTAAAGGGGACGGCCGGAGCCACAGCGAGCTCAAACAAGATGGCGGCGCCGGCGGCGGGAGCTCCGCGAGTCCCCGGCCGCATCTAATCTCATCTAATCCTCTCTGTCTCCGCCAACCCGCTCCCCGTGAGGCGAGAGCAGCCGCCTCCCCCTCCCCGGGGGCCGGGGCCGGGGCTCGGACTCACCTGCTGCACCATCCGCCGCTTCTCCGGCTCCGCCATGTCTGTCTGTCGGTCGCTCGCTCGTTCGGTCGCCAAGGGGCGCCCCCAACGACCCTTCCTATTGGTCACCGAGCGAGCGCCACCAACAAGCTCCGCCCCGATTGATCCCTCGGCCTCTGAGGGTGAAAGGTCACAGCCCTGAACCCTGACACACACCCCCCCCCCCCCCCGCTTCTCTCCCCAGAGGCTGACTGACCTGCTGGTTGTTCCCAGCAATTTTCAGTTTCTGTCTCAGATTTCCAGCAGAAATGGTGGTCCAGGCTCGAAGAGCCGAATGGCCTACTCCTGCACCTATTTTCTATGTTTCCCACAAACAGCAACTTGATAATGAGCAGATAATCTGCTTTAATGATGTTGATTGAGGGATAAATATTGGGCCAGGACACCGGGGATAACTCCCCTGCTATTCGAAATAGTGCCATGGGATCTTTTACATCCGCCTGAGAGAGCAGACGGGGCCTCGGTTTAACATCTCATCCAAAAGATGGCACCTCCGACAGTGCAGCACTCCCTCAGCTCTGCACTGGAGTGTCGGCCTAGATTTACGTCCTCAAGTTCTTTTACATCCATCGAGAGGGCAGCAAGGCAATTAACAGGGAAATGCTGACCTATTTTTCCCTGTGTTCTGATCATAAAGGGGGAGAGGAGGTTTTTTTTTTAATGCAGCGAGTTGTTGTGCTCTGGAACGCACTACCTGAATTGGTGGTGGAAATAGATTCAATAGTAACTTTCAAAAGGGAATTGGATAAATATTGAAAAGGAAAAGATTGCAGGGCCGTTGGGAAAGTGCAGGGGAGTAGAACTAATTGTATCGCTCGTTCAAAGAGCCGGCACAGGCACGATGGCCTGAATGGCCTCCTATGCTGTAAGATTCAATGATCACTAAGACCTTATTGAACAATAATCAGTTCATTTTTAAAATAAAAATCATCCAATTACTGTATTCTCACCTGAAAGTGCTGACTTCTTGTTGGGTATGATTCCAAAGGCGCTGAACATCTCCAGCACCTTATCCAAGTGGCCATTATTCTTGTGTCAACCTTCCAAATGAGCATTAACCAGCTACCGGTTACTCAGGGAGGGAGGGCTATTGGCCTAGAAGATTGTCTCTGTCTGTTTTCAGGCCCGATCCTGCCCTCATCGGACCTCCATATATGGGCATCGACAGCGCGAGTCACTGATAAAAATCAGAAGTGGAAACCCTTACCAATTTTTCTCCTCTCCCTAACCCAGCAGGCTGTGCTGCTCAGTCGTTGAGGATATTCAGGACCGAGAGCGATAGATTTTTGGACACTGAGGGGAAATCGAGGGATTATGAGAATCTGGCGGGAAAGTGGAGTTGAGGTCGAAAATCGACCATGATCTTATTGGATGGCGGAGTGGGCTCGAGGGGACGTATGGCCGACTCCAGCGCCTATTTCTTATGTTCTTAAGTCCGATTGTGGCACCTCTACAGACCCCACTCTACAAACGGAGGTCAACTAACTCAGTGCACACCTTAGGATCTAAACTGCAATCCTCCTGGTCCAATGGTTCAACTATTTAAACCAACTGAGTCACTGGAGAGCTGAATTATGAGAAAATAATCAATCATAATCATGTCGGTCTCCTTTTCAGTACTCTCTATTTTCCTTCCACCACATGATTTTAAACTTTAAAAAAATAATGTGCTGCTTAATATTTAATGTATTTTACAAAAGACTTCAAAATGAGAAGAAATAATTACATTGATTTAAATTTAAGTTTGAGACATTCCACTAAACCTGAAAATTTATCAATAACACATTTGTAATTGTTTTAAAATTGCAGATTATACTCTTAATAAAACACATCCTGCCGTACTTTAATTTGTCTGCAGTTGGCTTTTATGCCGTTCAAACTAAGATCAGATCAGCCATGATCTTATTGAATGGTGGAGCAGGCTCGAGGGGCCAAATGGCTGACCCCTGCACCTATTTCTTATGTTTTTATGTTCTTATCATGTGCACATACTGATAATGGCTCGAACTGCAAAATAGAGGAGCGACACCTTTCTGATTAAACATTTTTTTTGATATTAAAAATATACATGCTGCACTAATCCTGAGTTTTACATGTTACAATTAACAGTGTACTTTATTAAAAGTGTACAGAATGTAAAAAGTAACATCCTTTCCTTAACAATGTTGCATATTTGTTCTCGGAAGTAACCAATGAAGTGACAAATCCCCATATAAACCGGAAACACGTAGCCTGGCGAGACCCGGCTCCCGCTCTGCCCACCGGCAATATCATGGGTGGTCCATGGCGCCGGGGAAACGCGACATTAAATAGAGAGACATGTGCACTTCGAGCGACCCCTCGCTGTCAGCCAACGCCCGCTGAGAGTTTGCAGCAAATTGCCAAGGCTTCTTCGGCAGCACCTCCCAAACCCGCCATCTCCACCCCCTAGAAGGACAAGGGCAGCAGGCGCATGGGAACACCACCACCTCCACGTTCCCCTCCGAGTCACACACCCCATCCTGACTTGGAAATATATCGGCTGTTCCCTCATCATTGCCAGGTCAAAATCTTGGAACTCCCTCCCTGACAGCACTGTGGGAGCACCTTCACCACACGGACTGCAGCGGTTCAAGGCGGCGGCTCACTACCACCTTCTCAAGGGGCAATTGGGTATGGGCAATAAATGCCGGCCTTGCCAGCGACCCCCACATCCTGAGAATGAATTATAAAAAAAAAGATATGAACCATCTGATCTCTGGAAGCTGCAGCAAGACCACCTGAAGTAACTTTTGCCAGCAGTTAGAAAAAATCTTAAAACACTCCGGTAATAGTCCAGTCCAATAATGTAACGGTGCTTTTTCTGCACTTAAATGTTTTGAATTTTCCAATATTAATTCGAATTAGGCTATGTAAGTAATATATTCATGTGAATATCTGGTGCTCACGAACATTCAAATGATCAGTTAATTTGAATAAAGTGACTTGGGGCTTAGGAATAAATGTTAATAACTAAAACAAGCAATTCATGAAGCAGCAATACTTCTCCCCCTCCTACCAAACTCCGACCTACCTCGGTCAGTACCCAACATGCCGTTTATTTACTGCCGGCGGTTATGGCCTTTAGGTTATTGGTTCTTTTCAGAATGTTGCTGACAAACAGCAGGCCTGACGCCCGCTCGATGCTCTCGATCGGCACAAGGAAGCGTTCGAGGGGGGTGTTCTCCGTCACAGGCATGTTCGGCATCACGTACGGCCACAGCTCGATTTCCCCACTGTGCTTCTCCAGGATCACCACTTTAAAGATGTGCGTCGGGACAGCCACGTTATTCTTCCCGATGACCTGATACTTCACGTACATCTTCCCGTCCGGCTCCACCCTGTTTAAAAAAAAAACACCAAAACAAGCCCGCTTTAAAGAGAACTTTCATTTATACTGCGTGTCAGCCGTGGCTCAGTGGGTAGCATTCTCCTCTCTGAGTCAGAAGGTTGTGGGTTCAAGTCCCACTCCGGGGACTTGAGCTCATAAATCTAGGCTGACACTCCCGGTGCGGTGCTGAGGGAGCGCTGCACTGTCGGAGGTGCCGTCTTTCAGATGAGACGTTAAACTGAGGCTCTGTCTGCTCTCGGGTGGATGTAAAAGATCCCATGGCATTATTTCAAAGAAGATCAGGGGACTGATCCCTGGTGTCCTGGGGCCAATATTGATCCCTCAAACAACATCACTTAAAACAGATTATCTGGTCATTATCACATTGCTGTTTGTGGGAGCTTGTTGTGTGCAAATTGGCTGCCGCGTTTCCCACATTACAACAACGACTACACTGGCTGTAGACACAATTGTAATGTGGTCACGAAAGGCGCTATAGAAATGCAAGTCTTTCTTTTCTTCCATGTCCTCAGGACGTCCCAAAGCCAATTAAGTATTTGTTGAAGTGCAGTCGCTGTTGTTTTGTCGGCAAACACCACAGTCAATTTGCATGCTGCACTATCCTGCAAACCGCAATAAAATAAATGACCAGTTCATTTATTTTTGATATCGGCTGAAGGATAATTGTTGGCTGGGACACCGGCTCTTCATTCTCACGTTCCCTTTGAGCTGTGCAGCCACGCAGCTCTCGTGCAGCCGGCTTTTAAAACGGGAAAACCGTGCATGCACGCTATTTTGAGGAACTTCAATTTCCCCTATCCCATTCACCTGTACCACCTCCCCCTATCCCATTTACCTGTACCATCTCCCCCTATCCCATTTACCTGTACCATCTCCCCCTATCCCATTTACCTGTACCATCTCCCACTATCCCATTTACCTGTACCATCTCCCCCTATCCCATTTACCTGTACCATCTCCCCCTATTCCATTTACCTGTACCATCTCCCCCTATCCCATTTACCTGTACCATCTCCCCCTATCCCATTTACCTGTACCATCTCCCCCTATCCCATTTACCTGTACCATCTCCCCCTATCCCATTTACCTGTACCATCTCCCCCTATCCCATTTACCTGTACCATCTCCCCCTATCCCATTTACCTGTACCACCTCCCCCTATCCCATTTACCTGTACCATCTCCCCCTATCCCATTTACCTGTACCATCTCCCCCTATCCCATTTACCTGTACCACCTCCCCCTATCCCATTTACATTTTATTTTAAACCTTCCCTAAGGTATGGGACAATGTGCTGGTCTGGCTGACATCTGCTAACACGGGAAAGACCAAGGATTCACGCTGGGACCTCCCTAGTCTGTCTGGGCCAGAGGAATACTTTAGTTGTTTTTTAAAAATTGCCTGAATGACACTGGGTTTAATAACGGAGCCTCGTCTGTTCTACGTAACCTACTGGAGAGTTGCGGTCATACCTCGGCAGGTAGAGGGGCCCCGTGCAGACATACACATTCTTGTTGTAGTTGGTCAGACTCCGGCAATACTTCTCCAGGCTGTTCCAGGCATTTTGATTTAAATTAGGATTCTAGGAGGGAGGGGGGAAATGAAGGTAAACAGAGCAGATACAAACTAACCCTAGTATAGACAAGGATAATATACACACATTGCTTTATCGTACATATATGGAGTATGTTGTTCCGCCTCGGGTTAACCTTCACTCCCACCATCCACACCACCTCTCCATCCCCACCCCACTCACCTGCCTTGTCCTGTCCTCCCCTATCCCATTCAACAGTGCCATCTCTCCCTCCACCCCATTACAACAGTGACTACACTCCAAAAGTACTCTATTGGCTGTAAAGTGCTAGAGACGTCTGGTGGTCGTGAAAGGTGCTATATAAATGCAAGTCTTTCTTTTTCTTTTCCCCCTCCATCCCATTCACCTGTACCATCTCCCCAAGCCCATTCACCTGTACCATCTCCCCAATCCCATTCACCTGTACCATCTCCCCAATCCCATTTCCCTGTACCATCTCCCCAAACCCATTCGCCTGTACCATCTCCCCAATCCCATTTTCCTGTACCATCTCCCCAAACCCATTCACCTGCACCATCTCCCCAAACCCATTCACCTGTACCATCTCCCCAATCCCATTCACCTGCACCATCTCCCCAATCCTATTTCCCCAATCCCATTCACCTGTACCATCTCCCCAATCCCATTCACCTGTACCATCTCCCCAATCCCATTCACCTGTACCATCTCCCCAATCCTATTTCCCCAATCCCATTCACCTGTACCATCTCCCCAATCCCATTTCCCCAATCCCATTCACCTCTACCATCTCCCCAATCCCATTCACCTGCACCATCTCCCCAATCCCATTCACCTGCACCATCTCCCCAATCCCATTCACCTGTACCATCTCCCCAATCCTATTTCCCCAATCCCATTCACCTGTACCATCTCCCCAATCCTATTTCCCCAATCCCATTCACCTGTACCATCTCCCCAATCCTATTTCCCCAATCCCATTCACCGGTACCATCTCCCCAATCCTATTTCCCCAATCCCATTCACCTGTACCATCTCCCCAAGCCCATTTCCCCAATCCCATTCACCTCTACCATCTCCCCAATCCCATTTCCCCAATCCCATTCACCTCTACCATCTCCCCAATCCCATTCACCCAATCCCATTCACCTCTACCATCTCCCCAATCCCATTCACCTGCACCATCTCCCCAATCCTATTTCCCCAATCCCATTCACCTGCACCATCTCCCGAATCCTATTTCCCCAATCCCATTCACCGGTACCATCTCCCCAATCCTATTTCCCCAATCCCATTCACCTGTACCATCTCCCCAATCCCATTTCCCCAATCCCATTCACCTGTACCATCTCCCCAAGCCCATTTCCCCAATCCCATTCACCTGCACCATCTCCCCAATCCCATTCACCTGTACCATCTCCCCAATCCCATTCACCTGTACCATCTCCCCAAGCCCATTTCCCCAATCCCATTCACCTCTACCATCTCCCCAATCCCATTTCCCCAATCCCATTCACCTGTACCATCTCCCCAATCCCATTCACCTGTACCATCTCCCCAATCCCATTCACCTGCACCATCTCCCCAATCCCATTCACCTGCACCATCTCCCCAATCCCATTTCTTCTCTTCTCTTCGGCAGTCCCCCAGAAACGAGGATGACTTGCTTCCACACTAAAATTAGTTCTTGTGACTGATGAGACCAATGCAGGATCTACAGTCTCTGGCAGTCGCTGCAGAAGTTCCTTTGGGCAGTATCCTCGACCTAACCATCTTCAGCTGCTTCATCAATGACCTTCCCTCCATCATAAGGTCACAAGTGGGGATGTTCGCTGATTACTGCACAGTGTTCAGTTCCATTTGCAGGTAAAAGGCTGCTGCTGTTTGGCAGTTTAACTTCAGGAATGGTAGCACCGTAGTTAAGTTACGGGACTAGTAATCTAGACCTGGACTAATAATTCGGAGACGCGAGTTCAAATCCCACTACAGCAGCTTTGGAATTTAAATTCAGTTAATTTTATCGCTTCTCGGCCTTTTGGCTCAGATCATGCGTAACTGACCTGACAGGGGAGTAACCATGACCCCAAAGTGGTTCTCCCTGGATCAGGAAGGTGGTTCCCTATGCTTTTTGGAAATAGGAGGTGGGTGGGGTGGATTGACCCATCCACCTCCTCGGAGGTGTGTGGGGGGCCTGACCCATCCACCTCCATGGCACGAACCTGGTATTGCAGTACTTCCAGGAACGGTGCAGTGGCTCTCGGCCTTTTGGCTAAGAGCATTGGCGCAGAGTGATCCTTGATGTGTGCAAGGATCTGGCGTTTGTGATTTGACAAAGAATTGGAAAGATTGGCTATGAATAAATAAAGGAGCAGTCCATGCCCGCATGCAGCAAGGCTTGGGATGATAATTGGCAAGTAACATTCACGCTACACAAGTGCCAGGCAATGACTATTTCCAACAAGCGAGAGTCTAACTACCTCCCCTTGACATTCAACGGCATTACCATCGCCGAATCCCCCACCATCAACACCCTGGGGGTCACCATTGACCAGAAACTTAACTGGACCAGCCACATAAATACTGTGGTAACAAGAGCAGATCAAAAGCTGGGTATTCTATGGCGGGTGTCTCACCTTGTGACTCCCCAAAGCCTTTCCACCATCTACAGGCAGAAGTCAGGAGTGTGATGGAATGCTCTCCACTTGCCTGGATGAGCACAGCTCCAACAACACTCAAGAAGCTCAACACCATCCAGGACAAAGCAGCCCATTTGAACGGCACCCCATCCACCACCTTAAAACACTCACTCTCTCCATCACCGACGTACCATGACTGCAGTGTGTATCACCTACAAGCAATTCACACAGGCTTCTTCGGCAACACCTCCCAAAGCCACGACCTCTACCATCTAGGAGGACAAGGGCAGCAGGCGTATGGGAACACCACCACCTCCAAGTTCCCCTTCAAGTCACACACCATCCTGACTTGGAAGTAAATCGCCGTTCCTTCTTCGTCGCTGAGTCAAAATCCTGGAACTCCCTCCTTAACAGCATGTGGGAGCACCTTCACCACACGGACTGCAGTGGTTCAAGAATGCGGCTCACCACCATCTTCTCGAGGGCAATTAGGGATGGACAATAAATGCCGGCCTTGCCAGCGACATCCACATCCCAGAAACAATTTTGAAAAAATGTGATAGGTGGGGCAAATGGTGGTTGAAGGGACGGGTGGGTGGGGTGCTTGGTTTGTCATACGCTCCTTCCACTGTTTGTGTTTGGCTTCTGCGTGCTCCCGATGAAGCAGCCTTCTAGAATGCTGCACCAACTCCCCTGTCCCATTCACCTGTACCGCCTTCCCCATCCCATTTAGCTGTGCCCTCTCCCCCTATCCCATTCATGTGCCCTTTCCCCTATCCCTTTCACCTGTGTCCTCTTCCCCCGTCCCATTCACCCGTGTCCTCTCCCCCGTCCCATTCACCTGTGTCCTCTCCCCTGTCCCATTTACCTATGCCCTCTCCCCCTATCCCATTCTCCTGTGCCCTCTCCCCCTGTCCCATTGACCTGTGCCCTCTCCCCCTGTCCCATTGACCTGTGCCCTCTCCCCCTGTCCCATTGACCTGTGCCCTCTCCCCCTGTTCCATTCACCTGTGCCCTCTCCCCCTGTTCCATTCACCTGTGCCCTTTCCCATGTCCCATTGACCTGTGCCCTCTCCCCTGTCCCATTGACCTGTGCCCTCTCCCCCTATCCCATTGACCTGTGCCCTCTCCCCTGTCCCATTGACCTGTGCCCTCTCCCTCTATCCCATTTACCTGTGCCCTCTCCCTCTGTCCCATTTACCTGTGCATTCTCCCCCTGTCCCATTGACCTGTGCCCTCTCCCCCTGTCTCATTCACCTGTGCCCTCTCCCACTGTCCCATTTACCTGTGCCCTCTCCCCGTTCCATTTACCTGTGCCCTCTCCCCCTTTCCCCTATCCCATTGACCTGTGCTCTCTCCCTCTGTCCCATTGACCTGTGCCTTCTCCCCCTGTCCCATTGACCTGTGTCTTCTCCCCCTGTCCCATTGACCTGTACCCTCTCCCCCTATCCCATTGACCTGTACCCTCTCCCCCTATCCCATTGACCTGTGCCCTCTCCCCTGTCCCACTGACCTGTCCCCCTATCCCATTGACCTGTCCCCCTATCCCATTGACCTGTGCCCTATCCCCCTATCCCATTGACCTGTGCCCTCTTCCCCCGTCCCATTCACCCGTGTCCTCTCCCCCGTCCCATTCACCTGTGTCCTCTCCCCTGTCCCATTTACCTATGCCCTCTCCCCCTATCCCATTCTCCTGTGCCCTCTCCCCCTGTCCCATTGACCTGTGCCCTCTCCCCCTGTCCCATTGACCTGTGCCCTCTCCCCCTGTCCCATTGACCTGTGCCCTCTCCCCCTGTTCCATTCACCTGTGCCCTCTCCCCCTGTTCCATTCACCTGTGCCCTCTCCCATGTCCCATTGACCTGTGCCCTCTCCCCTGTCCCATTGACCTGTGCCCTCTCCCCCTATCCCATTGACCTGTGCCCTCTCCCCCTGTCCCATTGACCTGTGCCCTCTCCCCCTATCCCATTTACCTGTGCCCTCTCCCTCTGTCCCATTTACCTGTGCATTCTCCCCCTGTCCCATTGACCTGTGCCCTCTCCCCGTCTCATTCACCTGTGCCCTCTCCCACTGTCCCATTTACCTGTGCCCTCTCCCCGTTCCATTTACCTGTGCCCTCTCCCCCTTTCCCATTGACCTGTGCTCTCTCCCTCTGTCCCATTGACCTGTGCCTTCTCCCCCTGTCCCATTGACCTGTGCCTTCTCCCCCTGTCCCATTGACCTGTACCCTCTCCCCCTATCCCATTGACCTGTACCCTCTCCCCCTATCCCATTGACCTGTGCCCTCTCCCCTGTCCCACTGACCTGTCCCCCTATCCCATTGACCTGTCCCCCTATCCCATTGACCTGTGCCCTATCCCCCTATCCCATTGACCTGTGCCCTCTCCCCCTGTCCCATTGACCTGTGCTCTCTCCTCTATCCCATTGACCTGTGCCCTCTCCCCCTATCCCGTTGACCTGTGCCCTCTCCCCTGTCCCATTTACCTGCGGCACCACGTTGCTCAGATAGAAGGTGTCGTCCATGCACCGCTGGCTGTGCCGGTGGTTGGCGGCGGCCGCCAGGTGCCCCCGGTCGAAGCCGCTGCCCCTGAAGTCAGCGTTGCGGGCCCGGTGATACTCGTGCAGCGACTCGTCCTCCCGGAACTCGCAGCGGCTTCGCTCGGCCTGGGCCCGGGCCAGGCGGCCGGCGTCCAGCTGCTCCAGCACCCAGGCCGCGTTGCGGGTGCGGGGGTCGTAGGCCAGCACGTAGGAGCCGCGGGAGCGGAGGTTTGGCGGGGCCGGGGAGCCGAAGCGCAGGATCTGGGCCGCGCTGCCGGGCCCGGGGCCGGGGAGGGACACCAGGGACCCGCCGCCGGGGGAATCCGCCGCCGCCGCCACCTCCGGGATCGGCAGCACCGGGAAGCGGGCGGGCGGCCCGCAAGCCGCGGGGTCCCGGTGGCTCCCCAACCCGAAGCCGAGCCCGGCCCCGGCGGCCAGGGAGACTCCAGCCAACAGCCACCGGGAGCGCAGCATCCTGAACCCGGGCTGCGTTTCTGTGAATGGGAACTTGCTACACTGACAGCGCACGTGACCTCCTGCCCAATGTATCCAAACACCTGGGGAAACTGACACCTTACCCTCTGAGCCAGACTAGTTCGCAACCTTGGCTTGTCATATTTAACCCTGAGACGAGCTTGCGACCACATATCCGCGGCATAACTATTTTCACCTCGCGTAACAGCATAAGCACATAAGAATTCATCACAGGCAGCCCCCTCGAAATCGAGGAAGACTTGCTTCCACTCTAAAAATGAGTTCTTAGGTGACTGAACAGTCCAATACAGTTTCTGTCACAGGTGGGACAGACAGTCGTCGAAGGAAAGGGTGGGACTGGTTTGCCGCACACTCCTTCCGCTTGTTTTCTGCGTGCTCTCGGCGCTGAGACTCGAGGTGTTCAGCACCCTCCCCGATGCTCTTCTTCCACCTAGGGCAGTCTTTGGCCAGGGACTCCCAGGTGTCGGTGGGGATGTTGCATTTTTATCAAGGAGGCTTTGAGGGTGTCCTTGAAACACTTCCTCTGCCCACCTTGGGCTCGCTTGCCGTGTAGGAGTTCCGAGTAGAGCACTTGCCGTGGGAGTCTTGTGAGGGCCATGCGAACAATGTGGCCCGCCCAGCAGAGCTGGTCGAGTGTGGTCAGTGATTTCGATGCTGGGGATGTTGGCCTGAATTAAGAGGCAGGAGTAGGCTGGGAGAATAGGTAGCTCGGGGCAAAGGAACAGCGAGGTCAGGACGAAGGAGCGGCAAGAGATTGTAGAGCGACGTGATCGGGGCCCAGGAGAGGCGAGGGCCCAGGGGTAGCACGGGCCAGCCCACAGAATGTGCACACTAGATCTGAGCAGCAGAGCTGGTCTCCGGTCGTCTTGGTTAACCCTTGCCACTAGACCAAGACCTAGCTCTGGCAAGCCTGTGTGGTGGCTGGTGTGCAACGGCCACCCCACGTTAAAACAATCCACGCACAGGCATCTTCCGCCCTTCAACATGTAGTTCAGGACCTGGAATATTAGGTGCTTCATTGAAACACCTGCAAACTCATCCTTTTTTGGCATGGAAGCAAGTCATCCTCGATACGAGGGACCGCCTATGATGATGGGGAGGATAGACACACCAACATCAGTGTTCTTGCTCAGGCCAACATCAAAGCACTGACCAGCTCCATTGGGCAGGCTACATCGTCCACATGCCCGACACGAGACTCCCAAAGCAAGCGTTCTACTCGGAACAACTACACGGCAAGCGAGCCCCAGGTGGGCAGAGGAAACGTTTCAAGGACACCCTCAAAGCCTCCTTCATAAAGTGCAACATCCCCACCGACACCTGGGAATCCCTGGCCCAAGACTGCCCAAAATGGGGGAAGAGCATCCAGGAGGGCGCTGAGCACCACGAGTCTCATCGCCGAGAGCATGCAGAAATCAAGCAGATAGCGGAAGGAGCGTGCAGCAAACCAGGCTCCCCACCCACCCTTTCCTTCAACCACTGTCTGCCCCACCTGTGACAGAGACTGTAATTCCCGTATTGGACTGTACAGCCACCCGAGAGAAGCAAGTCTTCCTCGATTCCGAGGGACTGTCTATGACGATGATGGTAATTCAGCCCCTTGAGCCTGCTCCGCCACTCAACAAGATCATGGCTGATCTTCTATCTCAACTCCACTTTCCCACCCTATCCCCATATTCCTCTCTATCAATCTCTATCTTAAATAGATACCTCCCAAATACATCCTTTGGTGACTGTGACAAAGGCAAACTATCCTTTCTCATCCTTCTTGATTTGTCTGCAGCCTTTGATACGTGACCCCCACCTCCCCAATGTATCCAAACCCGGGGTACTTGCGATCTGTCAAAATTTCTTTATGACATTTCCAACGCATCCCCGCAGGAAGGACATCCGCGGGGCAGAGATTTTGGCTATTTGCCCAATGAATATCCTTCAAACTCTTATGCCTGATAAATGCAGGTGCATAGCTTATTTTTTTTACCAGCGTACGAGTTTTAAAACATAGAAAAATTAAAATTAAACACTCATTTTTATATTAAAAACCCAGTCCATTAAGGCACGTTTATTTTAACCCTATTAAAACATATTTAAAAAATTCATTCAATTTCAATTAATTTTAAATATGTGAGGTGTTTTTTTTATTGCCTGTGTTTCGATCTTTTAGGGGGATATTCTCATTGATAGTAATGGGAGCTCGTACAAATGAAGTTTCCATTATCAGAAAAAGCTGGAAATCTCAGCGGGCCAGGCAGCATCTGCGGAGATTGAAACAGAGTTAACATTTCAGGTCGATGACCCTCGTCAGAACTTGCTGGTCAGGTTTAGTGTTAAATTTTTCGTCTCAATACTCGTGTGAAGCGCCATGGGACATTTCACTACATTAAAGGCGCTATATAAATACAAATTGTTCTTGTTCCAGGATGAGAGCTGCCAGTGACGGTTGCTCCGGCTGCCTGCTCCTCTCTTTTCAGCAGTCCCGTCTGTGCCCGAGTGGCTCTGGAGAAGGAGCACGTTATCTGCCAGAACGCATAGGGAACCTTCCGCGATCGGCGGGCTCTGCCAGGGAACAGAGTGTCTGGTAGACACGCAATATTAGGATTTCCTTTTGTTTTGTTCAAACTAGACTGATGTCTAAATTATTCGATCAGTCATGTCTCCTGAACATAAAGAGGTCAATTGCAGAATTGTTTTTCTGTTTATGGCACTGGAGCAACCCAGTGTCATTCTTATTGGTCAAACAAAAATAGGCGCATTACTCATGGTAGTATGACCCAGATCAGGCTGCACCTCCAACAGAAGGCCTACCATTAAAAACTTTCATTTATACAGTGCCTTTAACTTAGTAAAAAGTCCCAAGGTGCTTCACAGGAGGGTTAGCAAAGACATTTTGCCACCGAGCCACAGAAGGAGATATTAGTGCAGGTGACCAAAAGCTTGGTCAAAGAGGTAGGTTTTAAGGAGGAGGCAGAGAGCTTTGGGGAGAGAATTCCAGAGCTCAGGGCCCAGGCAGCTGAAGGCACGACCACCAATGGAGGATGAAAATCAGGAATGCATAAGAGGCCAGAACTGGGGGAGCGTGGAGATCTGGAGGGGGGCGGGGGGGGCGTTGTGGGACTGGAGGAGATTAGAGATAGGGAGACGCGAGGCCGTGGAGGGATTTGATAACAAGGATGAAAATTTTAAAATCAAGGGATTTCCTGACCTGGAGCCAATGTAGGGGGTGATGGGTGACCGGGACTTGGTGCAAGTTCGGACACGGGCAGCAGAGTTTGCGATGAGTCCAAGTTTGCGGAGGGTAGAATGTGGGAGGCCAGCCAGGATAGCGTTGGAATAGTCGATTCTAGAGATAACACAGGCATGGATGAGGGCTTCAGCAGCGGATGAGCTGTGGCAGGGCAAAGACGGGCGATGTTACGGAGGCGGATGTAGATAGTAAATGGAGAGAACGTGGGGTCAGAAGCTCAGCTGAAGGTCAAAGAGGACACCAAAGGTTGCAGCAAAAGGCCTATGACGGAGGAAAAGAGCAAACAGCAACCAACATTATAATGTCTGATACATTTTTTTAAATTAATTTTATTTCGAAACATAACAATTAACAATGTGCGCTTTGAACAGAATATTCTATCATTTTTTTTTCAATTCTAAAATTCTGTTGCAGACATTGAGCGCAATTTGTAATTTGTTAAAAAAGACAAGTGCACATTTTTTTGGGGAAAACACGGTATTAACAGTCTTTGAAATGTTGCACAGTGAGTAAACCTTCATTGAACAGATACACAATCTGGAGCTTATACGGAAGAAACTCAAACGAACTGGCTCCCAAATTCTTCATAAGGAGCAAGCGAGACTTGTGGTTTGTAGAAGATGCTGGGGTTTCTGTTACAGGTTGTTGGAATTTGGATAATGCTCCCCACTTATGGTTATAGTAAAGCGAATGGCATTGGTCCGGGGGGGGGGGGGGGGAGATACTAATCCAAGGTCACAATCAACTGCAAAAAAAATGATCCCTTTTGCCCGGTAAAAATAAAGTTGGCGCTGTAGATGCTTTTTCTTGTTGTGTTGCATTTCTGATGCATTGAGCTGGATTCTTTGACCTGTGCAAAATGCAGCAAACTAGAAACCAGCCACTTACTGAATGGCCAGCGTCAACCATGAATTAAGAGGCTACAATCGAAGCGATGCAAAAAATAAGTTACTGGCTCTTACAGTGCAATGTATTCCAGTTTCGATACATCATGCACCAGCAGTTGGGATTCATTCCCTCCTGCATTGTAATTTAGTGTCGGATCGGTCATGTTGCTGCCTTAATCGCCCGTTCTCGAATGATTTAATGAAGACACATAATCAGGTTCACAGGACTGCAATGGGCCACCTGTCCCCCAGTCCTGCTGACATTGATGGCACGGGTTTGGTACAGTTTACATGGAATAACAGTCACACAGAGAACGATAGGTTTATTTCATATATAGGATCCTATGGTGGTCGTCGCGACACCTCGGGGGATGTCACTAGCTTTGGTTCATGTTTCCAGGGGAATAGCTCTGGATCTATAGTGATTGTTAACCCCCTCCCCCCCCCCCAATTCAGTCACAAATGCTTGGGTCATTTTTTGTGGTTATTACAAATGATGGCGAGGGAATACATCAGTTGTCGTGCAACTGAGAAGTCGGGCATTGGCAGAGGTCAGGTATTCCAATTCGAAGGGAGGGAAAATTATTAGCTGCTGCCTCGCCGCTTAAATCCCCATCCCCCCCACCACCACCCACACACACACACCTTTCCGCAAAGAAACATCTGGGACGTGTGGAGAATTTGGTACCGTCTCTCTGGGAGAGTAGAACCACATCAGTTCTTCACCTAGATTCGGCCATGCCAGATCTGAGCCCGGCAGGTGTGCAGTCTCTCCATTGCTGGATCAGTGGCTCATCAACCCAGGAGCAATCCCCATCTATTAAGGACTGGGATCCTTCCCCACCCGGCTCCAGACAAGCCCCCCCCCCGCAAGCAGTGGGAAGTTTGGCAGCGCTTTCCTTTGGCCCGGTCCACTTGGCCAAAATCTGCCCCTCGGGGAAGCTGAGGGCAAGTGTCACAGGAAAGCAAGCTTGGAAGCAGAATCGTGCAGCCGAGAGCCTAATCCCACCCCCTCCCCACAAGCACCGTAACTACTGGGCTGCACGCAGACTGTGCGGCAAGACTCCTGCACTGTAACCCGGATAGTGAAAAGAATATCTATTACAACCAACGCCAGGCTAAGAAAAGCAATCAATATTCACTATAAGGCAGATACACAATTGTAGTTGGGTGAAAGTTGGTGTTATTGGTGTCTCAATCTAGATGAACACGATTCTAACCATTTTCAACTTACTTTCAATCGATTCGGAAATAATACTGTACAGTGACAGATACACCACCTTCGGCTGCTACATTTTCTGTTTATATTTAAGCTTATTTGAATGTTCTTTGTGCCAACACTGCCATTCCTCCTCCAACAGATATAGCTAAACAGTGTGCGTGAGACACAGGCTATTGGTTAAGTCTGAAGCAAGATGGAGGGAGAGAGACAGGCAGATACAGAGAGCGGGCGGGAAAGCAGAGTTGAGGCCAAGATCAGATCAGCCATGATCTTTATTGAATGGCGGAGCAGGCTCGAGGGGCCAAATGGCCTACTCCTATTTCTTGTGAGCATGTGAGAGAGAGAGACAGAACGAGAGATACATACGATGTGTGAGTGTCAATGAGTGAGAGACAGGCAGACAGATACAGAGAGAGTGAACAAGAAAAAACAGTCTGTTAAGTCTCACGCAAGGTGGGAGAGACAGGCAGATACAGTGCAACTTTGTGAGAGAACACGAGAGATACAGAGACACACCTTGCGCGTGAGAGGCAAACAGAAACTGGGACCAGCACTGCAGTCTTAGGGCAGTGTTAGTTTGCTTTGAAAGTCCACTGAATGCAGATCTACCCGCAATGATGTTGACCTTTCTACTAACCGAGTTAGGAGCGCGCAGTACTTTCATCAGAGGTCAACGAGGCAACTATATATTTTTTTAAAAACATCTTTTTGAAACTAAAATCTCAAAACTGCATTAACTGGAACAAGGTATAAAAGTTTAAAGAAAAAAAACATTTCCATTCACTGGTTCCCAAACAGGTAAGTGTTGTTTCAAACACCAGAACCGTTTCATATGCACTATTAGACACTGAGATATCGAGTATGTCCTTCAAATGCTTATCCAGAAGTTTGAGTTTCCACACACACACGAGGAATACGTAATATGCTGAATCACCACTAGTCTGACAGACACTGTGTCCCCACAGAATATCATCACAACTTTTGAAATTAAATCTTTGTATTCTTCAGCCCATAATCTGGCAAGAATTCAGCTTCTGACACAAACTTGCCTCACAACTGCAGGCGAGAATTGGCTCTGGAGCAAGAACCAGGCGGGTGAGGGAACAGAATGAGGCGTGTTCACCGTGAATGAACTTTGCTCGCAGGCACCATGAGTGGGGTGGGACAAAGATGGAGAAAGGAGACATCACATTGCAACGGCAGGTCCTGTCAAGGTAAGCTATCGTGGTAACCATGTCAAAACATCACTGGGCAGTTAGTTACGGCAGAAAATACAGGGGGGGGGGGGGGGGGGGATTTTAACTGCAGGCTGTGTGTTCCCTCCCAGTTTCTCCTCCATCACCAGCATTTTAATTCTGGTCAGTGCTGTGCTTTTTAAAAAGATGCCAGTAGTTCTGCCCGCTCTTGCCCACCTAACAGTGGAGAAAGTTTCCAGCTGGCTCCTCCATTCAAACTCGCTTGACTTCAGAGAGTGCCGGCCAACTGGTGCAGTAAGAGACTGAAAGGCCCTTCAATGTTAGGTGGATGGAGATGGGCAAACATTGGCACCTTAAAACCCACAGCTGGCACTGCCAGTGTTTGGGGGGGGGGGGTTATCTCAACAGGAAAGTTCCACTGTCAGGTGAAAGCTTTGGGACTTTGCACCGTCACAAATCACTTGCAATAATTATCAAAAGACAAAACCTCCCAATTGCACACACAGACACACACACACACACACACAGACGCTGATTTAACCCTGGCCAGGATGATTCTAAATGCATGCAAACATAGAAAAAAATAGAAAGGGGACATTTTCTGGACCCGTACATACAACACAAAACGCAGATAATTATTATCGACAGTCGACAGGTATATTGGATTGTGTGACACACACTCACTTCATCACGGAATGTGATATTCGCCAAAGGACATGTTGGGATTGTAGCTTCAATCAGCGCGAATGCCCAGAATGGGGAATTTAGCGCTGACGGTTTGGTCCCCAGTTATAATAACATTAACATTGTTTAAACGGACGATGATGCTTTTGCACCAGTGTGGGGGCAACTCAAGCCCCAAATCAGAAGTGACCCCTACTGGGAGATCATACACAAGCCTCGGAAACACGAGACGGTAACGGCGGTGGGTGAATGTGTTAGGTGTTACCAGCAAAACGAGATCCTCACATCAGTCCAACCACTTCTGTTGGGAGGGAAAGTTGCCTCGAAATTGAGGCGTCAGGGTGGTTGAGTATTAAGTAGCAGAAGGACGGGCAGATAAGAGACAACAAAAAAAGGGGTGCAAGTGGTTTAAGACAGTGGAGTTAAATTTAGCCAATATTAGCTACCGAACCTTTCACTTGTAGTTTGCAAAGCAGACGTTTTAAAGATCAGACGTGACAATTTCAGACACTTTTTCTCTCCACAGACAAACCGCTTCGCTACAGTTCTGATCTTGTGTCAGACCCCGGCGGGAGTCCTTCACAATTTGTAAACATTTCCTCGTCAGCGTTTAAACAGAACTGTGAATTCTCTGATAATTCCCTGGTGTTTAAACAAACATAAAATAAGAAATTAAAAAAAAAAACAGAAAATGCTGGAAATACATTTTCAAAAGCATTTTCTGTTTTTATTTCAGATTCCAACATCCTCAGTATTTTGCTTTGGTAAAATAAGCAAGACTCCGGGGTGGGATTTAAGAGAATTGGGATTGTCGTGACTGATTTCAATGTACCCAAAGCCACTTGGGTTTAACCCCTCCTCCCTACAGGTAATATAAAAGGACTTCACATGGGAGATTGGAGTGTAGGCAAAAGCTTAAATATAGATGGAATTGTAGTGATACGACTTATGGCCCCAATGAGGTTTAGCGAATCTCAGTATCTGTGCTGAGTATCAGTCATTAGCTCTGATACAGCAGCTGAAATTTCAAGAAACAAGGCGTTCTGTATTTTGTCTGTAATTACTGCAATCATCAGACCTCTTAGTCAGAAAACTCAATCGATATGAAACCCATAGTCATTCCAATGTCCCTTGTGGCAGCAAAAAAAAAAGGCTTCTGGCATTGCTCTCTAGTGGCACACTGTGGCAGATCCAAGTACTGCAAGAAGCGAGGGGAGGGCTTGGGGGTAGACCTGCAAAATATCGGCTTAGATTTTTTAAAATCAGTCACCTCCTGGTCCTCCAAAAACACACCAAAATTCTCAATTCTTGTGACTGTATTGCAGTCGATACTGAAGACCCAGGAAACCTCACTGCACTCTGCAGCACTCCAGACAAGCGAGGGGTTTACAGTTTGCATTTCAAAGCAACATTTAGCTCTAATGTTTTTTTTGGACAATTCAGATCGAAGTTCCTGGTTTCAGTGACTTGAGCTTTTCACCCACTTATGCTCAAGGTTAAGCCGTCACAGGGCCCCAAGCCCCGATATTTCCATCACAGCACCACCGAAGGAAACCCTCTTGTGCCGACAGAGAGTTGCAGCAGGTCTGTGATGAGGATTGTATTTATGAATTTATCTCGCTACCACATTCTTTCATTGGAGGAAAGGTTGATGCCTTCATTCGGAGTGCAATTTCAAGTGACTTGCACGATTAGTGTTCATCCATTCACATTGTAGAGAGGGGATGGGGCGGGGGGGGAAAGAGGGGGCTTTGCAAGATTGCACAGTACAGAGTAATAGACCTCCTTTAGTCTCACACTGCACTGCGGTGTGGAGAAGCTTTCCTGGAAGGCACTGCAGAGGCAGATTTGGTCATTTGCCCCACTGTATATTGTGTGTGTGTGTGTGTGTGTGTGTGTGTGTGTGTGTGTGTGTGTGTGTGTGTGGGGGGACGTTTCCTGGAATATCGAGAGGATTTGGACTTCGCTATGCAGAATCCTGGAGTTCTTTCGCTTTCTTTAGGATCTGGTCGACATCAGAAATGGGATAATCCTAGTCGTGGGTGGGTGGAGAGAAGAGAAAGAGAGAGTTAAATATACTGTGTTAGTCAGTGAAACGCCTCCATTGATCATAATACAACACAACGTCTATACCTTTCAAAAGACTTGCATTTATATAGAAAGATATTCATAGAATATATTTATATATCACCTTTCAGGACCTCCCAAAGTGCTTTTATAACGAAGTACTTTTAAAAAAAAAAGTGTAGTCACTGTTGTAATGTAGAAAACGCAGCGGCTAATTTGCGCACAGCAAGCTCCCACAAACAACAAGATAATGAGCAGATTAATTGTTTTTTGTGATGTTGGCTGAAGGATAAATGTTAGCCCAGCACACTGGAGAGAACTCCCCTGCTCTTCTTCGAAATAGTGCCATGGGATCTTTTACATCCACCTGAGAGAGCAGAAGGAGCCGTGGTTTAACATCTCATCCGATACACGGCACCTCCGACAGTGCAGCGTCCCTCAGTACTGCCCCTCCGACAGTGCAGCGTCCCTCAGTACTGCCCCTCCAACAGTGCGGTGCTCCCTCAGTACTGCCTCTCCGACAGCGCGGCGCTCCCTCAGCACTGCCCCTCCGACAGTGCGGCGCTCCCTCAGCACTGCCCCTCCGACAGTGCGGCGCTCCCTCAGCACTGCCCCTCCGACAGTGCGGCGCTCCCTCAGCACTGCCCCTCCGACAGTGCGGCGCTCTCTCAGTATCGCCCCTCCGACAGTGCGGCGCTCCCTCAGTACTGACCCTCCGACAGTGCGGCGCTCCCTCAGTACTGCCCCTCCGACAGTGCGGCGCTCCCTCAGTACTGCCCCTCCGACAGTGCGCCACTCCCTCAGTACTGCCCCTCCGACAGTGCGGCGCTCCCTCAGTATCGCCCCTCCGACAGTGCGGCGCTCCCTCAGTACTGCCCCTCCGACAGTGCGGCGCTCCCTCAGTACTGCCCCTCCGACAGTGCGGCGCTCCCTCAGTACTGCCCCTCCGACAGTGCGGCGCTCCCTCAGTACTGTACTGGGAATGTCAGCCTGGATTTTTGTGCTCAAGTCCCTGGAATGGGACTTGAATCCACAACCTTCTGACTCAGGGGTGAGAGTGCAACGCACTGAGCCACGACTGACACCTAAACGCACAACTCACAAACACCAAAACATTGCGTAAAGTACGTGGCCCAGTTTTGTATCCTGCTAAAATGTTAAAATAAACTTACCCGCTCGTCCTGCTGTTCGGAACAAAGCCAGGCCTCCTTTGCCAGTTTGGTGCTGCGGTTAATGCAGGTGGGTTTGCTTTGGTGATGGCCGGTGCTTACCGGGAGCCGGGTGCAGCTGTTTGAACTTTGCTTCAGCAGCTTGCGGCTTAGCCAAGAGAGCAGGCGTGACCGGATCAAAGAATCACAGAAATTTACAGTTATTCGGCCCAACGTGCCTGTGCCGGCTCTTCGAAAGAGCGATCCAATTAGTTCCATTCTCCGGCTTTTTCCCCGTAGCCTTGCAAATTTTTCCTTTTCAAATATTTATCCAATTCCTTTTTGAAAGTTACTACTGAATCTGCTTTCACCGCCCTTTCGGGCAGCGCGTTTCTCCCCCCCCCCCCCCTAAAAAAACCTCTCCTCATCTTGTCTCCCGCGTGGATTGCAGCCCAAGTCGGGTGCGATCGCATGCTCGTGGAATAAATTCCCCATCCCGTGTACGAGCATGCGACTGGGATGTCACATGGTGGTGACATCACCACCGCAGGTCAGGGCTATAAATAGAGCTGGAACGCCGGGCCCTGGAACGCCATGGGCGAAAGTGCGTCGAATGAGGGTGCAGGGCCCAGAAGAGCCGAGGGGCCCAGGGGCAACGTGGACCAGCCCACACTGCAATAGGTGTGCGCACTAGTTCCGTACAGCAGACCAGGTCTCCAGTGGTACTGGTTCAACCCTCGCCACTGGATAGAGGCCGAGCTCTGTCCAACCCGTGTGGCGGCTGATGTGCAACGGTCACCACACGTTAAAAAAAATCCACGCACAGGCATCTTCCACCCCCTCAACTGGAGTTCAGGACTGGAACATCGGGTCCTTCATTGAAACATCTGTGAACTCGTGTGGAAGCAAGTCGTCCTCGTTCGAAGGACCGCCAATGATGATGATGCAACCCTCGTGGGGGAATCTAGAACTCGGGGGGCTGGTTTTAGAGTAAGGGGTCGGCCATTTAAAACGGAGACGAGGAGAAATTTCTCTCGGAGGGTCGCGAATCTGTGGAGTTCTCTGTCCCAGAGAGCTGTGGAGGCTGGGTCATTGAATATATTTAAGGTGGAGAAAGACAGATTAGTGAACAATAAGGGAGCAAAGGGTTATGGGGAGCGGGCGGGCAGGGAAGTGGAGCTGAGGCCAAGATCAGATCAGCCATGATCTTATTGAATGGCTGACTCTTGCTCCTATTTCTTATGTTCTTAGATCTGTGCATTTAAATAATTCAGGCACCATTTTCAGAGGCAGATTATAGGATGGAGTGATTTTTTTTAAGATAGCAAAAGTCGAATGCAAGATCTCTCATCACTGGGTGAAGTAATCCTCATTCTTTTAATTCACAGTACGTCTCGTCCTTAAGGAAAGAAAGACTTACATTTATATAGTGCCTTTCACGACCATCGGAGGTCTCAAAGTGTTTACAGCCAATGAAGTACTTTTGAAGTGTAGTCACTGTTGTAATGTGGGAAACGCAGCAGCCAATTTGTGCACAGCAAGCTCCCACAAACAGCAATGTGATAATGACCAGATAATGTTTTTTTTTTGTTATCTTGATTGAGGGATAAATATTGGCCAGGATACCTGGGATAACTCCCCTACTCTCCTTCGAAATAGCGCCATGGGATATTTTAGGTCCACCTGAGAGAGCAGACGGGGCCTCGGTTTAACGTCTCATCCGAAAGACGGCACCTCCGACAGTGCAGCACTCCCTCAGCACTGCACTGGGAGGGTCAGCCTGGATTTTTGTGCTCAAGTCCCTGGAGTGGGACTCGAACCCACAACCTTCTGACTCAGAGGCGAGTATGCTGCCCACTGAGTCACTGGCTGACACTTAAGGAGCTGAATCTGCATGGCATGCCCCAACCCTCCCGCCAAACCATCCCGTGCCCTGGAAAAGATTCTCTGAGTGGGAATCACAGGCTCGAGAGTCTCCCAAGACAGAATTCCATGCTTCCCTGTGCAGTCTGGCTTACAGCAAGAGGACCAGAATTTTTGCACGAAAGGTACCAGAGTGAAAATTCTGACTGCTAATACGGTCACAACAACTTGCATTTATATAGCGCCTTTAACGTGGTAAAACATCCCAAAGCGCTTCACAGGAGCGTTACCGGGCAAAACGTGACACCGAGCCACATGAAAAAATGTTCGGACAGGTGACCAAAAGCTCGGTCAGAGGTAGGATTTGAGGACTATCTTAAAGGAGAAGACAGGCAGAGAGGTTTAGCGAGGGAATTCCCGAGCTTAGGGCCTGTGGGCTGAAGGTTCTCCTCCAAGTCAGGATGGTGTGTGACTTGGAGGGGAACTTGGAGGTGATGGTGTTCTCATTAGCTTGCTGCCCTTGTCCTCCTAGGTGGTAGAGCTCGTGGGTTTGGGAGGTGCTATTGAAGAAGTGAGTTTGCTGCAGTGCATCTTGTAGATGGTGCACACTGCAGCCACCGGTGCGATGGTGCTGGAGGGAGTGAATGTTGAAGGTGGCGGATAGGGGGGCCAATCAAGCGGCTGCTTTGTCCTGGATGGTGTCGAGCTTCTTCAGTGTTGTTGGAGCTGCACTCATCCAGGCAAGTGGAGATTATTCCATCACCCTCCTGATTTGTGCCTTGTAGATGGTGGAAAGGCTTTGGGGAATCAGGAGGTGGGACACTCGCCGCACAATACCCAGTTTCTGACCTGCTCTTGTAGCCACAGCATTTATGTGACTGGTCCAGTTAAGTTTTTGGTCAATGGTGACCCCCAGGGTGTTGATGGCGAGGGACTTGACGATGGTAATGCCGTTGAATGTCAAGGGGCGGTGGTTAGACTATCGCTTGTTGGAGATAGTCATTGCCTGGCACGAATGTTACTTGCCACTTATCAGCCCAAGCCTGAATGTCGTCCAGGTCTTGCTGGATGTAGGCATGGACTGCTCCATTATCTGAAGAGTTGCGAATGGAACTGAACACCGTGCATCATCAGCAACGGTAATTAATAAACCAGATGGGTTTTTATGACAATCCGGTAGTTACTGATACTAGCTTTAGTCCAGATTTATTTAATTAACGGAACTGAAATTCCCCAGCTGCCATGGTGGGTGAACAAGTAGACAAAGGAACACATATGTTTGAGTCATACATTCTGTTCTTATTTTTATACCATTATAAATTTGCATGTCCACAAAGAGTTTCTCCCTCGCTACCCTGTCAATTTCTTTCAAAATCCTAAAAAATCTTAATCATAAGAATATAAGAATTAGGAGCAGGAGTGGGCTATGTGGCCCCTCGAGCTTCTCCGCCATTCAATATCATGGCCAATCTTCGACTTAAACTCCACTTTCCTGCCTGATCCCCCATATCCCTCGATTCCCCTAGAATCCAAAAATCTATCGATCTCAGCCTTGAATATACTCAATGATTCAGAATCCACAGTCCTTTGGGGTAGAGAATTCTAAAGATTCACAACCCTCTGAGTGAAGAAATTCCTCCTCATCTTAGTCTTAAATAGCTGACCCCTTATCCTGAGACTGTGCCCCCTATTTCTAGACTCTCCAGCCCGGGGGAAACAACCTCTCAGCATCTACACTGTCAATCCGCCTCAGAATCTTATATGTTTCAATGAGATCACCTCATTCTTCTAAATTCCAGAGAGTGTAGGCCCAATCTACTCAATCTCTCCTCAGATAACAACCCTCTCATCCCAGGAATCAATTTAGTGAACCTTCGCTGCACTGCCTCTAAGGCAAGTATATCCTTCCTCAGTTAAGGGAACCAAAACTGTCTCTCCTCATAATCTAACCCTGGTAACATTCTGGTGAATCTGCACTGCCCTCTTTCCAAGGCCAATGCTAAGATGCGGTGCCCAGAACTGTACACAGTGCTCCAGATGTGGTCTTACCAGGGCTTTGTACAGCTGTAGCAAAACATTTCCCCCCATTATATTCTAGCCCTCTAGTTATAAAGGCCAACAACTCGTGTGGGGTATTTTCTATGTAAAATGCCTATGTAATCATGTCACACTGTAATTACACCCTCCCACCAGCAGTGGCGCTGCAATGGCTCCTCTGGCGGGAGACTGCAATCATAGCGTGACGTTTACATACGCAGTTTCCATTACAACTGCGGAAATAGGAATACATAATAGGAAAAGTTGGCAGGAAATGTGCTGGATGCAAGATGCTAAATGTATTCGGTACAGATGGAAAGATAGGTACGAATGAGTAGGACACTTTTTCAACCTGTGCGAAAAAATTTGACGCTTGTAAATTTGAAAATCTTTCTTGAAAGTCACTGAGGTGACAAGTTAGTGATTGCAGAAGGCGAATTTAAAAGGAAAATATTGGGACAAAAATCGCGGTCTTTATTGTCGTGTACGATGTGTGCATGCACCCATAGAAGCCCCGCAAGTTCCGATTCCCGGCGCGCGATGCGCATGCATCAAAATCGGGCACTTCTGAACGGTCAACATTTCTTTTGAAGGGGGGAGGGGGGGGGGAAGAGCTTTCGCGGGCAGAGATTTGGGCTATTTGCCCAACTCTTGCCCAGTGAATGTTCTTCAAACTCTTACGCCTGGTAAAAGCATCAAGCCTACTTTTACCAGTGTGAGTTTTAAAAGATAGAAAAATAAAATATCACTAATGTTTATATTAAAAACCCTGTCCATTTAGGTAAGTTTATTTTTACCGCTATTAAAACATTTTAAAAAATTCAAAAAATATATTTTTTTTAAATCAAAAACATTCAATTTCAATTAATTTTAAATATGTGAAGTGTTTTTATTTATTTAAAATGATTGTGTGTTTTTGGGGTGTTCCCATTCACAGTAACGGTGATCTCCGTACAAACGGAACTCACCATTGCTGTGAATGGGGATACGTATTCCCATTGGTTGGTCCGGCCAACATGATCCCAGGCTGCAAACATGTTCCTGGAATACGTTGGTCCCCACGCTGGGCTATGCATCTAGGCCTTGGAGCGAAAGTGTTCGTTCTTCTGGGACCACCAGGTATTTTCGTTAAAAAAATTTTGGTCGGAGTCATTCGCCCGTAGAAAGCGCAATTTTTGGCCCATTTTGGGTATTTTTCCCAACCACATGATACAAATGCCTAGCTGCTCTTTTTGAATGTACTGTTGTCCTTTCTGAGCTGTTTCTCTGCCAAAGCTTCATGTGGCCCTACAGGACACAGGCGTTCTCGGATGAAGTGTGTGACTGTTCCAGCTCCCCTCCCTGTGTAAACACCAGTTGTGTGTTAGCATAGCTGCACTGAGGAAAGGTTGAGGGGGTTGGTACTCTACTCATTGGAATGCAGAAGAATGAGAGGTGATCTTATCGAATGAGAGGTGATCGTATAAGATGATGAGGGGGTTTGACAAGGTGGATGCAGAGAGGATGTTTTCATTGATAGGGGAGACTAGAACTAGAGGGCATGATCTCAGAATAAGGGGCCACCCATTTAAAACTGAGATGAGGTGGAATTTCTTCTCTCACAGGGTTGTAAATCTGTGGAATCCACTGCCTCAGAGAGCTGTGGAAGCTGGGACATTGAATAAATTTAAGACAGAGAGAGGCAGTTTCTCCTGATAAGGGATTCAGGAGTTATGGGGAGCGGGCAGGGAAGTGGACCTGAGTCCATGATCGGATCAGCCATGATCGTATTAAATGGCGGAGGAGGCTCAAGGGGTCGTATGGCCTACTCCTGCTCTTATTTCTTATGTTCTTATGACAACAGGAGCTAGAAAGCGGTGTTAAAGACGCACTCAAGTCAGACTGGTGCACCAGTCAGGCTCCTGGGTCTGTTGGTGAGGGACCTGTCTGGAGCTGTGATCAATGCACAAGTGAAGGAGACATAGCTGCCCATTATCACTGACAACAGTTATTGCTATTAAAAACAGACAATGCTGGAAACACGCAGCAGGTCAGGCAGCATCCGTGGAGAGAGAGAGAAGAGTTGGGCCTTGTTCCTTGAACGCAAGTCCATTCACCGCCACCCTGGCTGAACTTGCTCTCGCACTGAACCACTGCTTCTTTAACTTTGCTCACTTGCCCCAAATAAAAGGTGTCACTGTGGGAACCCTTGTGGGTCCTAGCCATGCCTGTCTTTCTGCAGGATTCATGGAACATTATTTGTTCCAGTCCTAATCATGTTCCCCTTCCTCACCTGCATTACAACAGTGACCGCATTTCGAAAGTACTTCATTGGCTGTAAATTGCTTTGGGACATCTTGAGGTGGTGAAAGGCGCTATATAAATGCAAGTCTTTCTTTTTCTTTCCTTCTCCATTTCAGGTACTGTCGGAGGTGCCGTCTTTCAGATGAGACATTAAACCGAGGCCCCGTTTGCTCTCAGGTGGACGTAAAAGATCCTATGGCACTATTTTGAAGAGCAGGAGTTCTCCAATATTTATCCCTCAACCGACATCACTAAAACAGATTATCTGGTCATTCCCACATTGGTGTGTGTGGGAGCTTGCTGTGTGCAAATTGCCTGCCACGTTTCCTACATTAGAACAGTGACTATACTCCAAAAAGTACTTCATTGGCTTAAAGCGCTTTGAGATGTCCCAAGGTCGTGAAAGGCGCTATATAAATGCAAGTCTTTCTTTAGATGTTGAGTGTTTGCAGCATTTTCTGTTTTTATTTCAGATTTCCAGCACCCGCAGTATTTTGCTTTTGTAAAATGTGCTCATTTTATTAAAGTTTGCCGAGTCTATTAATTTGTTTAAAATCGAACCAAATGAGAGAGACATCACAGAAAAGGAGAAACTGCCGCTGCAGTTTAGCTGTGAAAGACATCACTCTCCCACCCTCATCAAAGCAAACTATAAAATGCTCGAGATCCGACCCCCCCCCCACCCCGCCTGTGGCCTTTTTCAAAAGTCACATTAGAGAGATTTCTAATACAGTACTCACCAAATACTGGTGCTTTTGGACAGTGAAATCCCCCACCTGATCTTTGGAGATGGGACACAGAGATACCTCCCAGCGAGCTGCTTTTCGAAAGGAACCCACTGTCTGATGAGAGGAAGTCACTTATCAAGTTTGATGAAAATAGAAGCATTTTGTTCATGAGAAAAGAAACTTATTGAGGTGACATGTCCAACATTTAGAAATAGGAGTATGCACTGACAGAGAGACAGACACACACAGAGACAGACACACAGACAGGCAGATCGAGAAAGACAGACAAAGACAGATACACACAGACAGAGACAGACACACAGAGACAGGCAGAGAGAGAAAGACAGACACACACACCCAGACAGAGACAGAGACAGGCAAAGAAAGACAGGCAGAGAAAGACACACAAGCAAAAGTAGACAGACACACACAGACAGAGGTAAAAGAAAGACTGGCATCTATATAGCGCCTTTCATGACCACTAGCCGTCTCAAAACGCTTTATAGCCAATGAAGTATTTTTTGAGGTGTAGTCACTGTTGTATTGTGGGAAACGCAGCAGCGAACTTGCACACAGCAAGATCCCACAAACAGCAATATGGTAACGACCAGATAATCTGTTTTAGTGATGATGAGTGAGGGATAAATATTGGACAGGACATCGGGGATAACTGCCCTGCTCTTCTTCCAAATAGTGCCAGGGGACCTTTTACGTCCACCCGAGAGGGCAGACGGGACCTCGGTTTAACATCTCATCCGAAAGACAGCATTTCCAACAGTGCAGCGCTCCCTCAATACTGCACCGGAGTGTCAGCTTAGATTTTTTTTACGTGCTCAAGTTCCTGGAGTGGGGACTTGAACCCGCAACCTTCTGACTCAGAAGCAAGAGTGCTACCCACTGAGCCACGACTGAAAAGGCCGACAAACACACACAGACTGAGAGCTAGACATCCGCACACACAGAAAGCACAAATACAGGCAAAGGCAGACAGAGACACTGGTAAAGACTGAGACAGGCAGCCACATACAACCTCGGGCAAAGGCAGACAGATACACAGGCAGGGACTGAGATAGGCAAACACACAGACACAGACAGGTAGACAACAAACAAACACAGGTAGACAGTCACACAGACACATACATGTAGATAGACACAGACAAAGGTAGATAGACACACATATGCAAGCAGAGACACACTCAGACTCCAGTATGAAGTATGCCCATTTTTGATGAGAGGAAGTTATAGGCTGAGGTTTCATAAAATTCCAGTATTACATTATTAAGTTATAGAGAAACAGGTCATAGATCTTGGCAAGCTGCCATTTAACAGGTCAGAGGACAAGTTACTAGATGTCTGACTGAACATGTTTTCGATCTGTTGAGGTGATGGTGAAGGCGTACGACAAATCGGTAGTTTTTTTTTAAAAAGCCACCACCTTCAGGCAGCAGAGATTGGAAAAACAAAGCAAATATAAAGGAAGACAAAACGGAGGGGAATTTAATTATTTTTTTAAAAAGGGAGGAAACGGGGAGAAAAATTATCCTAACTAACATTTCCGATTGTTAATGAGCAGATTCCCCGTGATAGGGAGTGGATTTGTTGCAATGACTTGACACAAATCATTCTAATATATATATAAATATATATATATATAATATATAAAAAACGAGATGGCCATTTGCTACTATGACACAGTTGTGAAACGAAGAGATGACTTTTGAGAAGGAGTTTAACCAACATTTTAACTCCCCCCACCCCCCCCCCTCACCACTTCATAAGAAATAGGAGCAGGAGTAGGCCATTCAGTCCCTCGAGCCTGCTCCGTCATTCAATGAGATCATGGCTGTCTCCACAAGATCCTACAAATCTCCTGGGAGGACAGACGCACCCATCCCCAGCATTGAAGCACTGACCACACTTGATCAGCTCCGCTGGGCAGGCCACACTGTTCTCATGCCAGACACGAGACTCCCAAAGCAAGCGTTCTATTCGGAACTCCTTCATGGAAAACGTGCCAAAGGTGGGCAGAGGGAACGTTACAAGGACACCCTCAAAGTCTCCCTGAAAAAGGGCAACATCCCCACCGACACCTGGGAGTCCCTGGCCAAAGACCGCCCTAAGTGGAGGAGGAGCGTCAGAGGGCGCTGAGCACCTCGAGTCTCATCACCGAGAGCGTGCAGAAACCAAGCGCAGGCAGCGGAAAGAGCGTGCGGCAAACCAGTCCCACCCACCCTTCCCCTCAACAATTATCTGTCCCACCTGTGACAGGAACTGTGGTTCTCATATTGGACTGTTCAGTCACCTAAGGACTCATTTTAAGAGTGAAAGCAAGTCTTCCTCGATTCCAAGGGACTGCCTATGATAATGATAATGGATGAGGCGGATCCGAGATCACCTTCGTGTGACTGAAGCCACAAACCTCCTCCCCCGACCAGGATGTCCCTGCCCCTCCCCTCCCCCCAATTTTAAGATTGTAAATGAACAATCCCCTCTAATCTTTATTTTCCCCTATGTGGGCCCTTTAACTGGCTGTGCGGATTATTCAAATTTTCGCAAGAGCGCGGTATCTTCAGTGTAAAAGCGGACGAGTGGGCTGTGCAGGAGACTCACGGCTTAGCGGGAAAGTTCGCTGCACCTTGGACAAGCAGTGTAGTCAACTGGTAAAAATGATACCGGAGAACCACTCTGGTGTCACGATCGGTTTGGGGCCACTGCGATATTCGCCGTAGGTTTAAGGATCTCACTCAGTCTAAAAATGTTACCGTTAATATAGCACAACAGAATGAGCAGGTGGTTAACACCCACAACCTCACTTAAATCCACAATGATTTTAAGTGCAAGTCACTTGGGTGCAATTGTACACGGTGAAACATCACTCCAGACACAAGCCTCAGACCAGTATTTCATCGCAGGGTCATTAAGAGATTCACTTTAAGACTTCCATCTAATAGCGATGTTAATTAACTGTGAACCTAACCTTTCCATCACCCTTCTCTCCACACATGGATCTCAAACCATTTTTTATCTGATTCCAACTTTCTCCTTTGGAAAAAAAAAGGTATTTTTATCAAACTTTCCTGATAGAACCAGCTCTGCTACTCTCAGGCTGAGAGTAATCACGCTCCGACACTTCTGCCATCCTGAAACTGACCAGCAGGTGGTGCGCAAGAGCTCCATCATGGCACAGACTGGGCACCACAGCACGTGGTGGGGGGCACTGGGTACTGATCCAACCTCCCCCACTCCATGTCATGCCTTGGTACATCCGAGTGCCCCTCCTGCTCCATTGTTATTCTCGAATTGTTAGGTCACACGCCACACAACACTTGAGAAACTGGACACCATCCAGGACAAAGCAGCCCGCTTGATTGGCACCCCATCCACCACGTTCAACACTCACTCCCTCCACCACCGGCGCCCCCTGGCTGCAGTGTGTACCATCTACAAGATGCACTGCAGCAACTCGCCAAGGCTTCTTCGGCAGCACCTCCCAAACCCACCGCCTCTACCACCTAGAAGGACAAGGGCAGCAGGCACATGGGAACACCACCACCTCCACGTTCCCCTCCCAGTCACACACCATCCTGACTTGGAAATATGTCATTGTTCCTTCATCATCGCCAGGACAAAATCCTGGAGCTCCCTCCCTAACAGCACTGTGGGAGCACCTTCACCACACGGACTGCAGCGGTTCACCACCACCTACTCGAGGGCAATTAGGGATGGGCAATAAATGCTGGCCTTGCCAACAACACCCACATCCCAGGAACGAATAAAAAAAAAAGTCTTCTCACACCAACACACTTTGAAGTCTAGCAAGCCTGCTCGACAGCCGGCCAGTGTTCAAGAGAGGATTTCGGATAACTTGTCTTCCGGGTATCCTTTGCCTGTCTTCCTTCGAGTGTCTGGCTGGTGTTGGAGCCCAGCTATTTTGTGAAGTCCAGGCAGAAGCCCAATTCAGTGGTGGCACTGCTCCTTATATATCCTTGTGGTATATACCAATGATTTAGACTTGAGGGGGTATGATTAAGAAGTCTGCAGAGGATACAAAAATTGGCTGTGTGGCCGTTGCACACCAGCCACCACACGGGCTTGGACGGAGCAACGTCTTGGTCCAGTGACGAGGGTATCCAAGACGACTGGAGACCAGGCTCTGCCACATGTGCCAATACACACATACACAAACTCAAACATACTCCTACTGTCCTCCTTCCTTCCTCCTTCTCACAGGACCTCTCTCTACGTGGAATTCATAGTCGGCAATGTGGGCATCACGACCTCGCTATTGGCCCGTGCTGCACCTTCCCTTGGTCTTGACCACGCTGCTCCACCTCTGGACTCCGACCTCTCCGCTCCTCCATGCCTTGTCCGTCCTCTCCTCTTCTGACCTTCGCTCCACGTCGCTTCCGACAGGATTAATAAACGATCTCCTAGCAAAGGATCCTCTAGGAATGAGTGACCATAACATGGTTGAATTTCAAATTCAGTTGGAGGGTGAGAAAGTTGGATCTCAAACCAGTGTCCTAAGCTTAAATAAAGGAGACTACAAAGGTATGAGGGCAGGATTGGCTAAAGTGGACTGGGAAAATAGACTAAAGTATGGGGGGGTTGATGAGCAGTGGCAGACATTTAAGGAGATATTTCATAACTTGCAACAAAAATATATCCCAATGAGAAGGAAAGATTGTGCAGAGAAGGGATAACCATCCGTGGCTAACTAAGGAAATAAGGGAGGGTATCGAATTGAAAACAAGGGCACACAATGTGGCCAAGACTAGTGGGAGGCCAGAGGATTGTGAAACTTTTAAAAGCCAGCAAAGAACAAGTTAAAAAATGATAGAGAGGGAAGATAGATTCTGAAAGTAAACTAGCACAAAATCTAAAAACAGATAGTAAGAGTTTCTACAGATACATAAAAAGGAAAAAAGAGTGGCTAAAGTAAATGTTGGTCCCCTAGAGGATGAGACTGGGGAATTAATAATGGGGAACAGGGAAATGGCAGAGACATTGAACAAATATTTTGTATCAGTCTTCACAGTAGAAGACACTAAAAATATCCCTATAGTGGATAATCAAGGGGCTATAGGGAGGGAGGATCTTAATACAATCACTGTCACTAATGAAGTAGTACTCGGTAAAATAATGGGACTAAAGGCGGACAAGTCCCCTGGAGCCGACGGCTTACATCCTACGGTCTTAAAAGAAGTGGCTGCAGAGATAGTGGATGCATTGGTTGTAATCTACCAAAATTCCCTGGATTCTGGGGCGGTCCCAGCAGATTGGGAAACTGCAAATGTAACGGCCCTATTTAAAAAAGGAGGCAGACAAAAAGCAGGAAACTATAGACCAGTTAGCCTAACATCTGTCGTTGGGAAAATGCTGGAGTCCATTATTAAGGAAGCAATAGCAGGATATTTGGAAAAACATCATTCAATCAAGCAGAGTCAGCATGGTTTTATGAAGGGAAATCATGTTTGACAAATTTGCTGGAGTTCTTTGAGGATGTAACAGGCAGGGTGGACAAGGGAGAACCAGTGGATATGGTGTATTGGATTTCCAGAAAGCATTCGATAAGGTGCCACATAAAAGGTTACTGCACAAGATAAAAGTTCACGGGGTTGGGGGTAATATATTAGCATGGATAGAGGATTGGCTAACTAACAGAAAACAAAGAGTCGAGATAAATGGGTCATTTTTCTGTTGGCAAACAGTGACTAGTGGGGCTGCTGTGGGGATCAGTGCTGGGTCCTCAACTATTTACAATCTATAATAATGACTTGGATGAAGGGACCGAGTGTAATGTAGCCAAGTTTGCTGATGATACAAAGGTGGGAAAGCAAACTGTGAGGAGGACACAAAAAATCTACAAAGGGATATAAACAGGCTAAGTGAGTGGGCAAATATTTGGCAGATGGAGTATAATGTGGGAAAATGTGAGGTTATCCACTTTGGCAGAAAAAATAGAAAAGCAAATTATAATTTTAAAGAGAGAAAAATTACAAAGTGCTGCAGTACAGATGGACCTGGGGGTCCTTGTGCATGAAACACAAAACGTTAGTATGCAGGTACAGCAAGTAATCTGGAAGGCAAATGGAATGTTGAATTTTATTGCAAGGGGAAGAGAGTATAAAAGCAGAGAAGTCCTGCTACAACTGTACAGGGTATTGGTGAGGCCACACCTAGAGTTCTGCGTACAGTTTTGGTCTTCGTATTTAAGGAAGGATATACTTGCATTGGAGACTGTTCAGAGAAGGTTCACTAGGTTGATTCCGGAGATGAGGGGGTTGACTTATGAAGGTAGGTTGAGTAGGTTGGGCCTATACTCATTGGAGTTCAGAAGAATGAGAGGTGATCTTATCGAAACATATAAGCTAATGAGGGGGCTGGACAAAGTGGGTGCAGAGGGGATATTTCCACTGATAGGGGAAACTAAAACTAGGGGACATAGTCTCAGAATAAGGGGCCACGCATTTAAAACTGAGATGAGGAAGGATTTCTTCTCAGAGGGTTGTAAATCTGTGGAATTCTCTGCCCCAGAGAGCTGTGGAGGCTGGGTCATTGAACTAGAGAGGGTACAGAGGAGATTTACGAGGATGTTGCCTGGACTGGAGAATTTTAGCTATGAGGAAAGATTGGATAGGCTGATTTTGTTTTCCTTGGAACAGAGGAGGCTGAGGGGAGACCTTATTGAGGTGTATAAAATTATGAGGGGCCGAGATAGAGTGGATAGACAGATTTTTGAGCGATAAGGGAAAAAGGGTTGTGGGGAGCGGGCAGGGAAGTGGAGCTGAGTCCATGATCAGATCAGCCATGATCTTATTAAATGGCGGAGCAGGCTCGAGGGGCCATGTGGCCTACTCCTGCTCCTATTTCTTATGTTCTTATGTTAGGCCACAGCTAGAGTACTGCGTGCAGTTCTGGTCACCACATTACAGGAAAGATATGATTGCACTAGAGAGGGTACAGAGGAGATTTACGAGGATGTTGCCTGGACCGGAGAATTTTAGCTATGAGGAAAGATTGGATAGGATGTTTTGTTTTCCTTGGAACAGAGGAGGCTGTGGGGAGACCTTATTGAGGTGTATACAATTATGAGGGGCCTAGATAAAGTGGATAGGAAGGACCTATTTCTCTTAGCAGAAGGGTCATCAACCAAGAGGCATAGCTTTAAAGTAAATGGTAGGAGGTTTAGAGGGGACTTCAGGGGAATTTTTTTCACCCAGAGGGTGCTGGGGGTCTGGAACTCACTGCCTGAAAGGGTGGTAGAGGCAGAAACCCTCACCACATTTGAAAAGTACTTGGATGTGCACTTGAAGTGCTGTAACCTACAGGGCTACGGACCGAGAGCTGGAAAGTGGGATTAGGCTGGGTAGCTCTTTGTCGGACGGCGCGGACATGATGGGCCGAATGGCCTCCTTCCGTGCTGTAAATTTCATATAATCCTATAGCCACCAACACTGGCATGGCTCCTTACAGCACTGACAGTGTGTTAGAAATCAGGGGTGTACAACATGTATATGGCTATGCGATTAAAACTGGCGCGAAGAATGCTGTGTTTAAATTGTTGTTAGAGTTGGAGCCGAAGTGTCTCCTCAGACTAATATTAGATGATTAGGGCCAAAGACCGCCCTAAGTGGAGGAAGTGTATCTGGGAGGGCGCTGAGCACCTCGAGTCTCATCGCCCTCTGGGTCCTCAACTAGAGCATGCAGAAATCAAGCGCAGGCAGCGGAAAGAGCGTGCGGCAAACCTGCCCCACCCACCCTTCCCCTCAACGACTATCTGTCCCACCTGTGACTGAGACTGTGGTTCTCGTATTGAACTGTTCAGCCACCTAAGAACTCATTTTAAGAATGGAAGCAAGTCTTCCTCGATTCCGAGGGACTGCCTATGATGATGATATGGTGATTAGATGATTAGAAATGCTAATGTTTTGGTACCCTGCTGAGATGTTATAGCCACCATCTGTGGTTTCCAAGTTAAGACCAACTTTGTTTATGTATCTTTAAGACAATTTGCTATAGAAAGACATAGAATAGATGGAAGTTTTAGGAGTTGTTACATCGTAAAAGAGATAACGGCTCTGAAGTGAGCAGTTTTCTGGTTTGAGCTTCAGGATTGTACCCGAGAGAATAAGGACAAGAGAGATAAAATGATTTCCACAGGAAGAAACCCTGGGAAAGTATAAACAAAGAAAGACATGTGGCCAAAATCTTTAAGGCCGGCTTTGATTCAGAATCAAAACAAAGAACTGGATAGCAAGTTTTTAGGGAAACCCCAATAGGTCAAAAGGTCTTGTCAATATTCCTTTCCAGGCCCATCCCTAAAAAGAGAATAAAAAGGTCTATTCGGTGCAAATGGTGTGAGGAGAGAGCGAGGCAGAAGCTGGGCTGGTCAAACGCTCTTTGAGCGATCCCATGCTTTACCAGAGGAAGCTCTACACGAAGCGAAAGAGACTGCAAGCAAGAGAACTGCTCACGTACGCCAGCTGTTTGTCCAATCGGATCGGTATCAGCTACTTTTCATGGACGTATGTTTTTGCTGTATAACTAACGTGTTATATTCCGTCTCAAACACTGATTGATTAAACACAATATACCCACCAGATTGGTTTACAGTTGATCCTGATTATTAAAGTGACCAGAGATAGCCTTAACATGGCTATTTCCAACAAAATGGCACAGCTTCTTATAGCACTGACGGCAGTGCTGCACAACACTGCCAGTTTTCTGGCCATCGACATCTCAAGCATGGGCTTGAAATCCAGTCACTGCCCACATCCAGTGGTAGAAATCACAACTCTTTGCGCCAACGTCACTGCATCGCTTGAAATCGAATCATTTCCAATTTTCTCCAGTGAATGGAACCAAAAACTCCAGCGGTACAGGGGCAGGTTAATGGCCGGAACGTGGACAAATCCAGTCTTGCACCCCGCCCATCGGACATCAAATGACGACTGGCATTTGTACATTTAGAGGCTTACGGGAATTTACAAGGCTGCCAGGTTCAATTACGTGTTTCTGCAAGATTGCCGAATCAAGCTCGAAATGGTTTAAAAGGAACGCAAGACAAAGAAAGGCGGCGTGATGACACATAGCATCACGTGCCAGAGAGTGATCGGGCACCGGTTTGCAATCGCAGTTTCCCTGCACAGAGTTCAATGTGCCAACTCTGCTACTGAGGGGGGGGCAGGGAGAGGGACTGCGGAGGTCGGGGAGTCAGATAGGAGAATCCTGGCTGATGTTCTCCCCTCCCTGTCCCAGGAGTTCAGAAGCTGCTGCCACTCCAGCCAAAAGCTAATCCTCCGGGAAGTGAATCCCGGAACTCCCTGGTCCGCACAGCTCATTAACACAGCCCTCCCACAATGAACGGTGGCCATCTTAAATACGTCACTTAACACATCAGAGTCAGCAAAGGCCCATCAGCCCATCAAAACTATTCAATCCTGCAATCACCTTTGGGGTATAACAGCTTAGTGTTTATGTTTCTGGACCAATCATCCAGGAGCCTGGATTAATAATCCAGAGAATACGAGTTCAAATTTCACTGTGGCAGGTTGAGAATTAAAAAGAAATGTATCGAATGAAATTGATCGCTGCGATTTGTGAACAACTCCATTATTGTTGGATCATGTGACTACCAGGATGGTAGGAGGAGTGTTATTAGAATGATATCAGGGGCTTCTGTTATGTGGAGAGACTAGAGAAGGTGGTTTTATGAGTGTTGAAAACCTTAAGGGAATTTGATATAAGAACATAAGAATTAGGAGCAGGAGTAGGCCATTCACCCCCTTGAGCCTGCTCTACCATTCAGTAAGATCTTGGCTGATCTTCTACCTCAATCCCATTTTCCTGCACTCTCTCCATATCCCTTGATTCCCCGAATATTCAAAATTTCTGTCTTGAATATACTCAACAACTGAGCATCCAAAGCCCTCTGGGGTAGAGAATTCCAGAAATTCACCACCCTCTGAGTGAAGAAATTTCTCATCTGAGTCCTAAATGACCGACCCCTTATTCTGAGACTGAAACCCCTGGTCCTCGACTCCCCAGCCAGGGGGAAACATTCTTCCTGCATCTACCCTGTCGAGCCCTGTAAGAATGTTGTATGTTTCAATGAGATCACCTCTCATTCTTCTAAACTCTAGAGAATATACTACAACAACTTGTATTTAAAATAGCACCTTTAACGTAGTAAAACGTCCCAAGGTGCTTCGCAAGAGTGTTGAGAGTCAAAAAATTGAGACCGAGCCACATATGAAATGAGGGCAGATGACCAAAAGCTTGGTCAGGTCTACTCAATCTCTCCTCATAGGACAATCCCCCCATCCCAGGAATAAGTCTGGTGAACCTTTGTTGCACTCCCTCTATGGCAAGTATATCCTTCCTTAGGTAAGGAGTCCCAAAATGTACACAATACTCCAGGTGTGGTCTCACCAGGGCCCTATATAATTGCAGTAAGACATCTTTACTCTTATACTCAAATCCATCCAACATACCATTTGCTTTCTTAATTGCTTGCTGTACCTGCATGTTAACTTTCAGTGATTTGTGTACAAGGACAGACAGGTCCCTCTGATGCCAACATTTCCCAGTCTCCCATCATTTAAAAAATACTCTGCTGTTCTATTTTTCCTACCAAAGTGGATAACTTCACATTTCTCCACATTATATTCCATTTGTCATGTTCTTGCCCACTCACTTAGCCTGTCTATATCCCCATTGAAGTCTCTTTGCATCCTCCTCACAACTTACATTCCCACCTAGCTTTGTATCCTCAGCAAACTTGGATATATTACATTTGGTCCCCTCATCCCAATCATGGATATAGATTGTGAATAGCTGGGGCCCAAGCACTGATCCTTGCGGTCCCCCACTAGTTACAGCCTGTCAACCAGAAAATGACCCGTTTATTCCTACTCTCTGTTTTCTGTCCATTAAAACAATCCTCAATCCGTGCTGGTATATTACCCCCAATCCCATGAGCCCAAATTTAGTTTAATAACCTCTTGTGTGGCACTTTATCAAATGCCTTCTGAAAATCCAAATACACCACATCCACTGGTTCTCCCTTATCTATTCTGCGAGCTACAACATCAGATTTGTCAAACATGATTTCCCTTTCATAAATCTGTGTTGACTCTGCCCAATCCTATTTTTAATTTCTAAGTGCCCTGTTACCATATTCTTAATAATAGATTCTAGCATTTTTCCTACGATTGATGTCAGGCTAACTGGTCTCTAGTTCCCCACTTTCTCTCTTCCTCCTTTCTTAAATAGCGGGGTTACATTGGCTACCTTCCAATCTGCGGGAACTGGTCTAGAATTTATGGAATTTTGGAAGATGCATCTACTATCTCTATAGCCACTTCTTTCAAAACCCTAGGGTTTAGGCCATCAGGTCCAGGGGATTTATTGGCTTTCAATCCCATTAATTTCTCCAGTACAGGTGCAGCGTCCAAAATCAGGAGTTCCGGAATCCAGACCGATTAGCGGCAGGGTCGTCCAGAATCCGTAAAATGTTCCGGAATCCGGACCCTGCCAACCTCGAGGTGCCACAGCCGCCAGACCTCGGGCCTCGCCACACCACCCCTCACCTCGCCCCCGCTGCCCGACCGACCTCGGGGCCTCCTCGCCGGCCCGAACACCACCTCCGCGACGGGGCCAACCGACCAGCTTCTCTTTGGCAGGGGCCTGCCCGAACAACTCCACGGGCGGCAGGGCCCCGCCCGACGACCTCATCGCCTGGCGACCCGAACAGCTCCTCCGAGAGTAGTACCCCCCCACTTTCTGACGCTGCGAAATCCGGAAATACCCGAACCTGGGGCTCGGGTGTTTCCAGATTCATGACGTTAGAAAGACGTTGCAAAATCCGGCAAGACCCAAAATCCGGAACGGCCTCGGTCCCGAGTTCGGAATGCTGCACCTGTATTATTTTTTTTACTAATACTAATGTCTTTCAGTTCCTCATTCTCACTAGACTCTTGGTCCTCCTCTATTCCCGGGAGGTTTTTTGTGTCTTCTTCCGTGAAGACAGACACAAAGTATTTATTTAATTTCTCTGCCATTTCTTTATTTCCCATGATAATTTCTCCTGTCTCAGCCTGTAAGGGACCCACATTTGCTTTTGCTAATCTTTTCCTTTTTACATACCTATAGAAGCTTTTACAGTGTGCTTTTATGTCTTTCGCTAGTTTACTCATATTCCATTTTCCCTTTCTTTATCAATTTCTTGGTCCTCCTTTGCTGAATTCTAAAATCCTCCCAATCCTCAGGCTTACTGCTCTTTTTGGCAACATTATCGGCCCAAGTTTCCACACGATAAAAAACGGGCGCCCCTCCGAACTGGGCGCCCGTTTTTCGCGCCTAAAAAAAATTCGCGATTCTGCAGAGCCCTGCAACTCCTTGTCTGCCTGGCGCGGCGCCCAGGGGGGCGGAGCCTACACTCGCGGCGATTTTGTAAGTGGGAGGGGGCGGGCACTATTTAAATGAGTTTTTTTTCCTGCTGGCAACGCTGCGCGTGCGCGTTGGAGCGTTCGCCCACGCGCAGTGTGAAGGAAACATTGGCACTCGGCCATTTTTGTAGTTCTTTGTAGCTGTTTAATTTTTGAACATTTTTTAAATAAAAGCACATTGCCCTCAGCACATCAGCACTGAGAAGGCTGCAGGAAGCCTCAGAAAGTTGAGGCAGCTGTTTCCCGACGACCTCCCACTTTTGCCGTCGGGAAATGGCTCCTCAATTTCTGAGGCTTCCTGCAGCCTTCTGTCTCCCTCCCTCCCTCCCGCCGTCTGGAATGGCTTCCTCCCCCCCCACCCAGCGTTCGGGAACGGCTGCCTCGTTTTGTGAGGCTTCCTGCACCATTCTCCCTGGCTGAAGCACTTTCACACAGGTAGGAAGATGGTTTATTTAATCTTTTCTTTGCTTATAAATGTTTATTCAGGTTGGATTTATTTGTATAATATTTGTAGAAGTATAAATAAGGATTTATTGTAGAATTTAATGACTTCCCTCCCCCCCACCTCGTTCTGAACGCCTAATTTGTAACCTGCGCCTGATTTTTTAATGTGTAGAACAGGTTTTTTCAGTTCTACAAAAATCTTCACTTGCTCCATTCTAAGTTAGTTTGGAGTACGTTTTCACTGTGGAAACTTTCAAATCAGGCGTCAGTGGCCGGACACGCCCCCTTTTGAAGAAAAAATTCTGTGCCAAAGTGGAACTGTTCTACCTGACTTGAACTGCAGAAACAAAAATGTGGAGAATTGCGATTTCTAAGATAGTCCGTTCTCCACCAGTTGCTCCTAAAAATCAGGTGCAAATCATGTGGAAACTTGGACCCAATAAGCCTCTTCCTTTGATCAATACTATCTTTAACTTCTCTTGTTAGCCATGGTTTGACCACTTTTCCTGTGGAGTTTTTCTACCTTAAAAGGAATATATATTTGTTGTAAATTGTGTGTTCATTTTTTAAATGCTAGTGATTGCATGTCTACCGTCATAACTTTTAATGTAGTTTCCCAATCTACCTCAACCAACTCGCCCCCTCATAGCTGCATAGTTTTGTTTAGATTTAAGACCCTAGTTTCGGATTTAACTAAATCACTTTCAAACGTACTATAAAATTCTATCATATTATGGTCACTCTTCCCTAGAGGCCCTTTTACTGCAAGGTTATTAATTAACTCTTTCTCACTGCACCATAGTAGATCTAAAATAACCTCTACCCTAGTTGGTTCCTCAACATACTGATCTAGAAAACTATCTTGTATACATTCCATGAATTCGTCCTCCACAATATTACTGCAAATTTGGTTTGTCCAATCTATATGTAGATTAAAGGCCCCCATGATTACTGTATTACCCTTGTTACATACACCTCTAATTCCCTGATTTATACTCTGCCCTACATTATCACTACTGTTTGGGGGCCTATAAACATCTCCCACCGATGTTTTCTGTCCCTGGCTGTTTCTTAGCTCCACCCAAACTGATTCTTCTACTTGATTTTTGAAGCTACGATCCTTTCCCTGTACTGTCTTTATCCCATCCTTTATTATCAGGGCTACCCCTCCTCCTTTTCCGTTTTGCCTATCTCTTCTAAAAGTTAAGCATCCTGGAATATTTATTTCTCAACCTTGGTCTCCGTAATGGCTATTAGATCAAAGCTATTAATTTCTATCTGCGCTATTAATTCATCTATTCAGATATAGTGCCTTTAGCTTTGACTTTCATTCTATTTTTCCCTGATGTCACCTCAGTCATAGGGAGACGGGGAGAAACTGCTTCCACTGGCAGGTGGGTCGGTAACCAGAGGACACAGATTTAAGATAACTGGCAAAAAGACAAGATCTCTTTTTACGCAGTGAGTTATGATGATCTGGAATGCACTGCCTGAAAGCAGATTCAACAATAACTTTCAAAAGGGAATTGGAAAAATACTTCAAAAAGGAGACAAAGCAAGAGAGTGGGACTAATTGGATAACTCTTTCAAAGAGCCGGCACAGGCACGATGGGCCGAATGGCCTCCTTATGTGCTGTATCATTCTATCTCTATACCCCTCAATGCTCCTTCGCAACACCTATTGGTCCCGTTCCAGAAAACTTTGGATCCAAATCTCATTGCAATTCGCCAATAACCCCCTCCCTTCTCGTGAGGTTTACGTAGAGCATTGCATTCAGAGACCATGGGGGGAGGGGGGCGGAGGAGTCGGCACGAGTAGGACCAGCTCCACCCAGAGTAGTGCTGTACTAGCTGCAGGCCAGACGATGTCCAGCAGAGGGAGCTAGTGTGCTAGTGAAAGAGGTAGCAGGAAACGAATGCCTCTTATCGATGTAGCGCAGTGGTCCCCCAGTGCTGCAAAAACACCTCGCGGCAACAGGGGCGCTGCAATTCACACTGTCCCCAGAGTCGTGTGTGGGGGGGGGGGGGGGGGGCGGGAGCATGCAAATGGAAGTGAGGACATCAGTCCTGGTGCTCTAGCCTGCAGCGGCAGTCTAAAGTGGGCAGAAACCCATAGCTCCCTCCGCTTGGGGAAGCCACCTCTGTGGGTGGCTCTCTGGGCCTTTGGAGAGGGCAGAACTGCCAGCGGCAACTTGTATTTCTATAGCGCCTTTAATGTAGTGAGCCACAGAAGAAGAAATAATGGCAGGCTGTCGAAAAGCTTGGTGAAAGAGGTAGGTTTCAAGGACTGTCTTAGAGGAGGAAAGAGAGGCAAGCGAGACGGAGAGGTTTAGGGAGGGAGACCCAGAGCTTGGGGCCCAGGTAGCTGACCGCTGCGGCAGTGCATTAAACGCTAAAAAGGATGCAGCGGCTGTGCTGGTACAGCTCACACTAAGGTAGCGGAGCGAGCTTTTGGCTCAGTGGTAGCATTCCCACCTCCGAGTGAGAAGATACAGGGTTCGAACCCGACTCGAGACAGTCCCAGCAATCTCCGGCTCTGGCTCGACAGTCAGCGGGATACTCGCGTCCAGTGGGCACCCTCCCCCCTCATCATATGGGTTTGTGGAAGCCCTTATAACCATCCCCCCCCCCGTTCTAGGACTAAGCCCCTCCCCCTCATTGGCTGGTTATAAACAACAACATGTATTTATATAGCGCCTTTAACGTAGTAAAACGTCCCGAGGCGCTTCACTGGAGTATTGGGAGATTAGAAAATGACACCAAGCTGCACAAGTCGAAATCAGCGCAGGTGACCAAAAGCTTGGTCGAAGAGGGAGGTTTTAAGGAGCATCTTGGAGGAGGAAAGAGAGACAGGGAGGTCTAGGCAGGGAGTTCCAGAGCTTGGGGCCCAGGCAGCTGAAGGCACGGCCATCAATGGTGGAGCGATTATAATCGGGGAGGCTCAAGAGGGCAGAATTTGAGGAGCGCAGACATCTCGGGGGGGGTTGTGGGGCTGGAGGAGATTACAGAGATAGGGAGGGGCGAGGTCATGGTGGGATTTGAAAATAAGGATGTGAATTTTGACATCGAGGCTTAACCGGAAGCCAATGTAGGTCAGTGAGCACAGGGGTGATGGGTGAGCGGAACCTGGTGTGAGTTAGGACACGGACAGCCGAGTTTTGGAACACCTCTATAGTTTACGTAGGGTAGAATGTGGGAGGCCAGCCAGGCGTGCGTTGGAGTAGTCAAGTGTAGAGGTAACAAAGGCACGGATGAGGGCTTCAGCAGCGGATGAGCTGAGGCAGGGGTGGAGACGGGCGATGTTACGGAGGTGGAAATAGACGGTTTTAGTTATGCTGCGGATATGTGGTCGAAAGCTCATTTCGGGGTCAAATAGAAGACCAAACAGTGTGGTTCAGCCTCAGACAGGAGTTGGGGAGGAGAGGGATGGAGTCGGCGGCTAGGGAACGGAGTTTGTGGCGGGGACCGAAAACAATGGTTTCGGTTTTCACAACACTCAATTGGAGAAAATTTCCGCTCGTCCATAACTGGACGTTGCACGAGCAGTCTGACAATTGGGAGACCACGGAGGGGTCGGGAGAAGTGGCGATGAGGTCGAGCTGGGTGTCATCAGCGTACATTTGGAAACTGACGCTGCGTTTCCAGATGATGCCACCAAGGAGCAACATGTCGATGAGAAATAGGAGGGGGCCAAGGATAGCTGCTTGGGGGACACCAGGGGAAGATGGTTATAGCTACGGACGGAGTGTTCAGGTCATGGGCTCATCAGACTGTCAGTCGGCCCGCGAATCCTTCTACACGAAGGGATGTGCGAGAGGATACGAAAACAACGGCAACACCACCCTGCCAGGCCGTTAGTCGCTCTGCGAATCCTTCCACACTGTCCTCCGAGAGATGAGCACGAAGATACGACAACCAAGGTGACAGGGTACACTAGTACTGTAATCTTACTTTGTTGCATCGTTGAAAACTGATAGAATTTCAAATGCAATTATTGATTATTTTTAATAGCATGAAATTGCCTCACCTGTAGCAGCCTCATGTTTATTGTGAAGTCTCCAGCAAGCAACTGATCCCGAATCAAACTACAAGAAAAATAGACACCAGCCATTAACGTGCAATAATCACTTAAAAAAAATTGCCCTCCGCATTCTTAATGACAGTCAATGTCCAAAATTATTAAAATGTACCCAAATTTATTTACCACTGGTTTTATTGGTTGAATCCCAACCTCCACGTTCTCAAAACAAACTAAATTACAACAAGTGAGATGTTAATGTAGGAAAGTTTGAACTGTGCAAACATGGATTCTTAAGGTGGGGTGTTGCATTTTATCAAGGAGGCTTTGCAGGTGTCCTTGAAACATTTCCTCTTGCTGTGTAGGAGTTCTGTGTAGGAGTTCTGAGTAGAGTGCTTGCTTTGGGAGTCTTGTGTCAGGCATGCGAACAATGTGGCCCGTCAATGGAGCTGGTCAGTGCTTTGATGCTGGGGATGTTGGCCTGGTCAAGGACGCTAATGTTGGTGCGTCTGTCCTCCCAGGTAATTTGCAGGATCTTGCGGAGACATCGTTGGTGGTATTTCTCTGGCAATTTGAGGTATCTACTGTATATGATCCACATCTCTGAGCCAACAGGAGAGCGGGCATCACTACAGCCCTGTAGACCATGAGCTTGGTGCCAGATTTGAGGGCCTAGTCTTCGAACACTCTCTTCCTCAGGCGGCTGAAGATGGCGCTGGTGCACTGGAGGCGGTGTTGAACCTCATCGTTGATGTCTGCCCTTGCTGATAATAGTCTCCCAAGGTATGGAAAGTGGTCCACGTTGTCCAGGGCCACACCGTGGATCTTGATGACTGGGGGGGGCAGTGCTGTGTGACGGGGTCAGGTTGGTGGAGGACCTTTGTCTTACGGATGTTTAGTGTAAGGCCCATGCTTTCATACGCCTCGGTGAAGATGTTGACGATGATTTGGAGTTCAGTCTCTGAATGTGCGCAGATGCAAGCGTCGTCCGCGTACTGTAGCTCAACGAAAGAGGAGATGGGACGGTCTTGAATCTGGCCTGGAGACGACGAAGGTTGAACAGGTTCCCACTGTTTCTGTAGTTTAGTTCCACTTCAGTGGGGAACTTGTTGAGAGTGAGGTGGAGCATTGGAGCGAGGAAGATCGAGAAGAGAGGTGGTGCGATGACACAGCCCTGCTGGACCCCGGCCCGGACATGGATTGGGTCTGTGGTGGATCCGTTTGTCAGGATCACGGCCTGCATGCTGTAGTGGCGGCAACGCCTGGGACAGTACAGGAAGGATGTGATTGCACTCGAGAGGGTACAGAGGAGATTTACAAGGATGTTGCCTGGACTGGAGAATTTTAGCTATGAGGAAAGATTAGATAGGCTGGGGTTAAGAACATAAGAATTAGTAGCAGGAGTAGGCCATTTGGCCCCTCGATCCTGCTCCGCCATTTAATAAGATCATGGCTGATCTGATCATGGACTCAGCTCCACTTCCCTGCCCGCTCCCCATAACCCTTTATTCTCTTATTGCTCAAAAATCTGTCTATCTCCACCTTAAATATATTCAATAACCTCCACAGCTCTCTGAGGCAGAGAATTCCACAGATTTACAACCCTCAGAAGAAATTCCTCCTCATCTCAGTTTTAAATGGGCAGTCCCTTATTCTGAGACTATGTCTCCTAGTTTTAGTTTCCCCTATGAGTGGAAATATCCTCTCTGCATCCATCTTGTTGAGCCCCCTCATTAGCTTATATGTTTTGATATTACCTCTCATTCTTCTGAACTCCAATGAGTATAGGCCCAACCTACTCAACCTATCCTCATAAGTCAACTCCCTCATCTCCAGAATCAACCGAGTGAACCTTCTTTGAACAGCCTCCAATGCAAGTATATCCTTCTTTAACTACGGAGACCAAAACTGTATGCAGTACTCCAGGTGTGGCCTCACCAATACCCTGTACAGTTGTAGTAGGACTTCTCTGCTTTTATACCCCATCCTCCTTGCAATAAAGGCCAACATTCCATTTCCCTTCCTGATTACTTGCTGTACCTGCATACTAACTTTTTGTGTTTCATGCACAAGGACCCCCAGGTCCCTCTGTACTGCAGCACTTGTAATTTTTCTCCATTTAAATTATAATTTGCTTTTCTATTTTTTATGCCAAAGTGGATAACCTCACATTTTCCCACATTATACTCCATCTGCCAAATTTTTGCCCACTCACTTAGCCTGTCTATATCCCTTTGCAGATTTTTTGTGTCCTCCTCACAATTTGCTTTCCCATCCATCTTTGTATCAACAGCAAACTTGGCTACATTACACTCGGTCCCTTCATCCAAGTCATTAATATAGATTGTAAATAGTTGAGGACCCAGCGCCTGTGGTTTAGTCTATGCAGCAATCTGTTTGATAACCCTAGGCTCAGAAAATGCCCAACAAGGTTTGTCAGCAAGAATCAGACAATGTAAACATAAGAATTAGGAGCAGGAGTAGGCCATTCGGCCTTTCTAGCCTGCTCCGCCTTTCAATAAGATCATGGCTGATCTTCTACCTCAACTCCACTTTCCTGCACTGTCCCCTTATCCCTTGATTCCCTTAAAATCCAAAAATCTATCGGTCTCTGTCTTGAATATGCTCAATGACCCAGCCTCCACAGTCCTCTGGGGTAGAGAATTCCAAAGATTCATCACCCTCATCTCAGACCTAAATGGCCAACACCTTATTCCTCTGGCTGAGAAGTCTAGAACCAGGGGTCACAGTCTCAGAATACGGGGTCAGCCATTTAGGACTGAGATGAGGAGAAACTTCTTCACTCAGAGGGTGATGAATCTTTGGAATTCTCTACCCCAGGGGGCTGTGGAGGCTCAGTCTTTGAGTATATTCAAGACTGAGAGCGATAGATTTTTGGATATTAAGGGAATCAAGGGATATAGGGACAGCGCAGGATATTGGAGTTGAGGTCGAAGATCAGCCATGATCTTATTGAATGGCAGAGCAGGGGGGGCTGAATGGCCTACACCTGCTCCTAATTCGTATGTTCTTATGTTAAAAGGAAGCATTGCATCTTTCAAATAACACAAGGACTCTCCCTTGCCTTTTCACCAACACTAGACAAGCTGCGAGCTTTGGCTACTTACATCAGCATGGCGCAGCAGACCAGGATGAGGAAATCGAACCTGTCGATGTCGGAAAAGAGGGAATCCCATATTCGGATGACGTCGGGAAGGAGGAATTCCTGGGACAGCAGCAGCGTGAGCCAGCGGAAGGCGAAAAACTGTGGTTTGATGTTCTGCTCTTGCTGAAGCAGAAAATGTACAAACGCCCGTCAATCACAAGGCACCCGGCCAGAATTATTCATATTACATAGCACTTATTACATAGAGCTTACGGCACAGGAACAGGCCATTCGGCCCAATTGGTCTGTGCTGGGGTTTATGCTGCACTCGATCCTCCTCCCAACCTACTTTATCTAGTCCTATCAGCATAACAACTTTTATTGATATGGCGCCTATAACGTAGTCAAACATCCCAAGGTGCTTCACAGCAGTGTGCGACAAAACAAATAAATTTGACACGAGCCACATAAGAAATTACGGCAGATGACCAAAAGCTGGGTCAAAGAGGTAGGTTTTAAGGGATATTAAGGGAATCAAGGGATATGGGGATTAGTGCCCTCTTGAGCATCTCTGATTTTAATCGCCCCACCACTGGCGGCTGTGCCTTCAGCTGCCTGGGCCCCACGCTCTGGAACTCCTTCCCTAAACCGTTCAGCCTCTCGTTCAGGACGCTCCTTGAAACTGAACTCTTTGACCTAGATTTTGGTCATCGGCCCATATATTTCCTCATGTGGCTGTGTCAACTTTTGTTTGAGAATACTCCTGTGAAGTGCCTTGGAATGTTTTACTACGTTAAGCTGAAGGCACGGCCGTCAATGGTGGGGCAAGGGGAGTGGGGGATGCACAAGAGACCAGAATTGGAAGAGCGCAGAGATCTCGGCGGGTTGTAGGGCTGGAGAAGGTTACAGAGATAGGGAGGGATGAGCGAAGCCATGGAGGGATTCGAACATTCGAGTAAGAATTTTAATATAGAAACATAGAAAATAGGTGCAGGAGTAGGCCATTCGGCCCTTCGAGCCTGCACCGCCATTCAATGAGTTCATGGCTGAACATGCAACTTCAGTACCCCATTCCTGCTTTCTCACCATACCTCTTGATCCCCCGAGTAGTAAGGACTTCATCTAACTTCTTTTTGAATATATTTAGTGAATTGGCCTCAACTACTTTCTGTGGTAGAGAATTCCACAGGTTCACCACTCTCTGGGTGAAGAAGTTTCTCCTCATCTCGGTCCTAAATGGCTTACCCCTTATCCTTAGACTGTGACCCCTGGTTCTAGACTTCCCCAACATTGGGAACATTCTTCCTGCATCCAACCTGTCTAACCCCGTCAGAATTTTAAACGTTTCTATGAGATCCCCTCTCATTCTTCTGAACTCCAGTGAATACAAGCCCAGTTGATCCAGTCTTTCTTGATATGTCAGTCCCGCCATCCCGGGAATCAGTCTGGTGAATCTTCGCTGTACTCCCTCAATAGCAAGAATGTCCTTCCTCGAGTTAGGAGACAAAACAGTACACAATACTCCAGGTGTGGCCTCACCAAGGCCCTGTACAACTGTAGCAACACCTCCCTGCCCCTGTGCTCAAATCCCCTCGCTATGAAGGCCAACATGCCATTTGCTTTCTTAACCGCCTGCTTATCGAGTCGTTGGCCGGATTGGGCACCAATGTAGGTCAGTGAGCACAGAAAGAAAGAAAAAACGACTTGCATTTATATAGCGCCTTTCACAACCACCGGACGTCTCAAAGAGCTTTACAGCCAATGAAGTACTTATGGAGTGTAATCACTGTTGTAATGTAGGAAACGTGTGCACAGCAAGCTCCCACAAACAGCAATGTGATAATGACCAGATAATCTATTTTTGTTATGTTGATTGAGGGATAAATATTGGCCAGGACACCGGGGATAACTCCCCTGCTCCTCTTCAAAATAGTGCCGTGGGATCTTTTATGTCCACCTGAGGGGGCAGACGGGGCCTCTGTTTAACGTCTCATCCGAAAGATGGTATCTCCAACAGATGTGACAACGTCCCTATTACCTACTCCCGACCCACTGTCCAGGACTCCAAACACTGCTTTCCAGGTCCAATAGCAATTTACTTGTACTTCTAAATGTTAGAATCTATTATTAAGGACATAGTAATAGGGCACTTAGTAAATAATAATAGGATTGGGCAGAGTTAACACGGATTTATGAAAGGGAAATCATGTTTGACAAATCTGCTATTTTGAGGTTGTGACTAGTAGAATAGATAAGGGGGAACCAGTGGATGTGGTGTATTTGGATTGATGAATACAGGGGTGGTGGGTGAATGGGACTTGCTGCGCTCCCCACTGTTTGGCCTTCTCCCTCCAATACAGCGTTTCTTACCAGTTTGAGGTACAGATCCATGTCTTTCTCCTTCAGCGTGGAGTAAACCTTCTCCATTTTACAAGTGATCCCGCACTGCGAGTCATCCAGGCTCTTGATGAAATTATCCCTGATTTCTGACATCAGGTGCGTGAAGCAGAAAAACGTGTCAGCCTCTGCATGTTCTGGATAATTCAGGGAAAGAAACAAAAATGTAAAATCGGGAGGGAGGGGGGGGCGAGAACGGGAGGGGGGGGCGAGAACGGGAGGGGGGGGCGAGAACGGGAGGGGGGGGGGGCGAGAACGGGAGGGGGGGGCGAGAACGGGAGGGGGGGGGGCGAGAACGGGAGGGGGGGGGCGAGAACGGGAGGGGGGGGGCGAGAACGGGAGGGGGGGGGCGAGAACGGGAGGGGGGGGGCGAGAACGGGAGGGGGGGGGGCGAGAACGGGAGGGGGGGGCGAGAACGGGAGGGGGGGGCGAGAACGGGAGGGGGGGGGCGAGAACGGGAGGGGGGGGGCGAGAACGGGAGGGGGGGGACGAGAACGGGAGGGGGGGGGGCGAGAACGGGAGGGGGGGGGGGCGAGAACGGGAGGGGGGGGGGGCGAGAACGGGAGGGGGGGGGGGCGAGAACGGGAGGGGGGGGGGCGAGAACGGGAGGGGGGGGGGGCGAGAACGGGAGGAGGGGGGGCGAGAACGGGAGGGGGGGGGGCGAGAACGGGAGGGGGGGGGGCGAGAACGGGAGGGGGGGGGGGCGAGAACGGGAGGGGGGGGGGCGAGAACGGGAGGGGGGGGGGCGAGAACGGGAGGGGGGGGGGGCGAGAACGGGAGGGGGGGGCGAGAACGGGAGGGGGGGGCGAGAACGGGAGGGGGGGGCGAGAACGGGAGGGGGGGGCGAGAACGGGAGGGGGGGGCGAGAACGGGAGGGGGGGGCGAGAACGGGAGGGGGGGCGAGAACGGGAGGGGGGGGCGAGAACGGGAGGGGGGGGCGAGAACGGGAGGGGGGGGCGAGAACGGGAGGGGGGGGCGAGAACGGGAGGGGGGGGCGAGAACGGGAGGGGGGGGCGAGAACGGGAGGGGGGGGCGAGAACGGGAGGGGGGGGCGAGAACGGGAGGGGGGGGCGAGAACGGGAGGGGGGGGCGAGAACGGGAGGGGGGGGCGAGAACGGGAGGGGGGGGCGAGAACGGGAGGGGGGGGCGAGAACGGGAGGGGGGGGCGAGAACGGGAGGGGGGGGCGAGAACGGGAGGGGGGGCGAGAACGGGAGGGGGGGGGCGAGAACGGGAGGGGGGGGGCGAGAACGGGAGGGGGGGGGCGAGAACGGGAGGGGGGGGCGAGAACGGGAGGGGGGGGCGAGAACGGGAGGGGGGGGCGAGAACGGGAGGGGGGGGCGAGAACGGGAGGGGGGGGGCGAGAACGGGAGGGGGGGGGCGAGAACGGGAGGGGGGGGGCGAGAACGGGAGGGGGGGGGCGAGAACGGGAGGGGGGGGGCGAGAACGGGAGGGGGGGGGCGAGAACGGGAGGGGGGGGGCGAGAACGGGAGGGGGGGGGCGAGAACGGGAGGGGGGGGGCGAGAACGGGAGGGGGGGGGCGAGAACGGGAGGGGGGGGGCGAGAACGGGAGGGGGGGGGCGAGAACGGGAGGGGGGGGGCGAGAACGGGAGGGGGGGGCGAGAACGGGAGGGGGGGGGCGAGAACGGGAGGGGGGGGGCGAGAACGGGAGGGGGGGGGCGAGAACGGGAGGGGGGGGGCGAGAACGGGAGGGGGGGGGCGAGAACGGGAGGGGGGGGGCGAGAACGGGAGGGGGGGGGCGAGAACGGGAGGGGGGGGGCGAGAACGGGAGGGGGGGGGCGAGAACGGGAGGGGGGGGGCGAGAACGGGAGGGGGGGGGCGAGAACGGGAGGGGGGGGGCGAGAACGGGAGGGGGGGGGCGAGAACGGGAGGGGGGGGGCGAGAACGGGAGGGGGGGGGCGAGAACGGGAGGGGGGGGGCGAGAACGGGAGGGGGGGGCGAGAACGGGAGGGGGGGGGCGAGAACGGGAGGGGGGGGGCGAGAACGGGAGGGGGGGGCGAGAACGGGAGGGGGGGGCGAGAACGGGAGGGGGGGGGCGAGAACGGGAGGGGGGGGGCGAGAACGGGAGGGGGGGGGCGAGAACGGGAGGGGGGGGCGAGAACGGGAGGGGGGGGGCGAGAACGGGAGGGGGGGGCGAGAACGGGAGGGGGGGGCGAGAACGGGAGGGGGGGGGCGAGAACGGGAGGGGGGGGGCGAGAACGGGAGGGGGGGGGCGAGAACGGGAGGGGGGGGGCGAGAACGGGAGGGGGGGGCGAGAACGGGAGGGGGGGGCGAGAACGGGAGGGGGGGGCGAGAACGGGAGGGGGGGGCGAGAACGGGAGGGGGGGGCGAGAACGGGAGGGGGGGGCGAGAACGGGAGGGGGGGGGCGAGAACGGGAGGGGGGGGCGAGAACGGGAGGGGGGGGCGAGAACGGGAGGGGGGGGCGAGAACGGGAGGGGGGGGCGAGAACGGGAGGGGGGGGGCGAGAACGGGAGGGGGGGGCGAGAACGGGAGGGGGGGGCGAGAACGGGAGGGGGGGGCGAGAACGGGAGGGGGGGGCGAGAACGGGAGGGGGGGGCGAGAACGGGAGGGGGGGGCGAGAACGGGAGGGGGGGCGAGAACGGGAGGGGGGGGCGAGAACGGGAGGGGGGGGCGAGAACGGGAGGGGGGGGCGAGAACGGGAGGGGGGGGCGAGAACGGGAGGGGGGGGCGAGAACGGGAGGGGGGGGGCGAGAACGGGAGGGGGGGGGCGAGAACGGGAGGGGGGGGGCGAGAACGGGAGGGGGGGGGCGAGAACGGGAGGGGGGGGGCGAGAACGGGAGGGGGGGGGCGAGAACGGGAGGGGGGGGGCGAGAACGGGAGGGGGGGGGCGAGAACGGGAGGGGGGGGCGAGAACGGGAGGGGGGGGCGAGAACGGGAGGGGGGGGCGAGAACGGGAGGGGGGGGCGAGAACGGGAGGGGGGGGCGAGAACGGGAGGGGGGGGCGAGAACGGGAGGGGGGGGCGAGAACGGGAGGGGGGGGGCGAGAACGGGAGGGGGGGGGCGAGAACGGGAGGGGGGGGGCGAGAACGGGAGGGGGGGGGCGAGAACGGGAGGGGGGGGGCGAGAACGGGAGGGGGGGGGCGAGAACGGGAGGGGGGGGCGAGAACGGGAGGGGGGGGGCGAGAACGGGAGGGGGGGGGAGAGAACGGGAGGGGGGGGAGAGAACGGGAGGGGGGGGAGAGAACGGGAGGGGGGGGCGAGAACGGGAGGGGGGGGCGAGAACGGGAGGGGGGGGCGAGAACGGGAGGGGGGGGCGAGAACGGGAGGGGGGGGCGAGAACGGGAGGGGGGGGCGAGAACGGGAGGGGGGGGGAAAGAGAGAGAGAGAGAGAGAGAGTGAGACATGCACACACACTCATGCACCAAGCTAGTGGGGTCCTTGGAGCTTAGAGGTTTTCACTGGATGACACAGACCCTGTAACCTCACCTTTCCACTCTGTGTTCGGGTCCGTAGCAAAGGTGTAGTAAACCGGCCCCACAATCTCGTTCATACCCTGAACGTAAGCGATTCCCGGGTTCAGCTTGGCGTAGATGAACAGGATTCTCTCGACCACCTCCCAGTGAGCCTCGCAGCCATTTGGGAGCACCTCATACTCGTTAGACGAGGTCGTTTTCCGGGGGGAGGAAACCTGTCAAATGGGGGAGCGAGAGGAAGTGAGGGCGAAGCTGAATAAAACATTTTAATATAGCAAAGTTCGGATCACTTGCAAATAATTGAGACAAATCACAGACAATAGCTGCAGAGGTCCTGTCTCTTATCTGGAAGAGTTTATTTTAAGTCAGCCTTATGTTCTCAGTGTAAGAATCGAGATTTGTTTCTGCAAGCGAACAAAGACAGAACAGCTATGAATTTCAATACAGGTGTAGGCAAGTGTGTGTAATGTATGCACCTGCGAGTATGCTCACAGGTTTGTAGAGCTGTTGATGAAATTCTACTTACAATAGTGGTAGAGCTGTTGAGTTGGGAGTGGCTTAGCCAGATTCAATAAAACCCCAGCCAGTTGGGTTCGGGGGATCCACGATGGGGCAGGTGGTTGCGAGCCTGGTGGATGAACTGGTAATGTGTAGTGTGATTGTTAAACCTTTTGCTAATAAATCAACTAGTTCGTAACAGCAATGTGTTGCTATGAATTCTTAAGCAAAGAACCCATGAAGCAAATACATTACACTGTGAGGTGGCGCATTGTGGTGGGAATAATGAGGAGCCCACATACACCTTGGAGAGGAGCAAAGGGATCTGGGGGCACAGATATACAAATCACTAAAAACTAGCGACGCAGGTTAATAAGGTCATAAAAAAAGCAAACAAAGCACTGGGGTTCATTTCTAGAGGAATAGAAATGAAAAGCAGAGAAGTTATGTTAAACTTGTATAGAACCTTAGTTAGACCACACTTGGAGTACTGCGCACAGTTTTGGTCTCCATATTACAAAAAGGATATAGAGGCACTGGAAAACATAGAAACATAGAAAATAGCAGTAAGTTGGCCATTCGGCCCTTCGAGTCTGCACCGCTATTCACTATGATCATGGCTGATCCTCTATCTCAACACCATATTCCCGCTTTCTCCTCATATCCCTTGATGCCTTTTGTTTCTAGAAATCTATCTAGCTCCTTCTTAAATATATTCAGTGACTAGGCCTCCACAGCCTTCTGTGGTAGAGAATTCCACAGGTTCACCACCCTCTGAGTGAAGACATTTCTCCTCATCTCGGTCCTAAATTTCCTACCCCGTATCCTGAGATTGTGACCCCTTGTTCTAGACTTCCCAGCCCCGGGGAAACATCCTCCCCGCTTCTAGAAGAAGATGCAAGAAAGATTCCCAATGATGATACCAGAACTCAAGAGGATATACTTAACAGGAAAACTGAACAGGCTGGGGCTCTTTTTTGCTATAAAAGAGAAGGCTGAAGGAGGACCTGATAGAGGTCTTTAAAATGATGACGTGGAGAAAATGTTTCCACTTGTTGGGGGAGGGGGAGTCCAAAACTGGGGGCCATCAATATAAGATAGTCACTAATAAATCCAATCGGGAATTCAGGTGAAACATCTTCATCCAGAGAGCGGTGAGAATGTGGAACTCACTATCACAGGGAATGGTTGAGGCGAATAGTCTAGATGTATTTAAGGGGAAGCTCAAGGGAGGATGGAATAGAAGGATATGCTGACAGGGTGAGATGAAGAGGGGTGGGAGGAGGCTTGTGTGGAGCATAAACTCTGGCATGGAGCAGTGGGCCTGTTTCTGTGCTGTGTAGGCAGTATCAGTTTAAACTTTATGCTGGCAGATCTTATCTTTTAACAACAATGACACTAAGATAAAAGGATCAAGCTTTAGACAATAGAACAGGATATTGATGAGGATGTGGTTTTGTCTGTTCAGCAATCTGTTTGATAACCGAAGGCTCAGAAAATGCCCAACAAGGTTAGTCAGCAAGAAATACATCATGTTAACATAAGAACATAAGAATTAGGAGCAGGAGTCGGCCATTCAGCCCCTCGAGCCTGCTCTGCCATTCAACTCCACTTTCCTGCACTGTCCCCATATCCCTTGATTTCCTTAATATCCAAAAATCTATCGATCTCGGTCTTGAATATACTCAAAGACTGAGCCTCCACAGCCCTCTGGGGCAGAGAATTCCAAAGATTCTCCACCCTCTGAGTGAAGAAGTTTCTCCTCATCTCAGTCCTAAATGGCCAACCCCTTATTTGGAGACTGTGCCCCCTGGTTCTAGACTCCTCAGCCCGGGGGAAACATCTCCCCTACATCTACCCTGTCAAGTCCTGTAAGAATTTGATACGTTTCAATGAGATCACCTCTCATTTTTCTAAACTCTAGAGAATATGGGCCTAGTTTACGCAATCTCTCCTCATAGGACAATACCCCCCCATCCCAAGAATCAGTCTGGTGAACCTTCGTTGCACTCCCTCAATGGCAAGTATATCCTTCTTTAGGTAAGGAGACCCAAACTGTACACAATACGCCAGGTGCGGTCTCACCAGGGCCCTATATAATGGCAGTAAGACGTCTTTAGTCTTAGACTCAAATCCTCTTGTAATAAAGGCCAAATAATAAATGTGGCAATAAATGTAGTTAATTGTCAGAAGCATTGCTACGCATCAGTTATTGAAAGTATAAGGATCAACCCACACTGAAGGTCTTACGTTTGTAACACCGCTCCGATTGTGCGCGACAGTCTGTGACTTGAGGGTGGTCTGCTCGACCCGCCTGCGAAGTGTTTCAAACTCGTTCTGGGGGTCCATGATCAGAAGGCACGGGTAGTCAGTGGGCCGTTGGAAAAATGCCATGTCTGGGTAGAGCCGCCTGGGAGACAGGAACAAGGTGGGGTCGGGGGGTAGGGACAGAGGTAGTTTCAATAGGAGAAAAGCAAGCCAGTTTCACACAACAGTCTTATTCAATTCTTCCCCCCCACCCCCCACCCCCGCCACACCCTCCCCCCCCTTATACCTTCTTCCCTCTCCTTTAACTTCCTCCCACCTCCCCAGCACACGACATTCTCCACCGTGTCCGCCGTGGGAGGGATATATTTGCATTGGAGGCAGTTCAGAGACGGTTCACGAGGTTGATTCCGAAGATGAGGGGGTTGACTTATGAGGATAGGTTGAGTAGGTTGGGCCGATACTCATTGGAGTTCAGAAGAATGAGAGGTGATCTTATTGAAACATATAAGATAATGAGGGGGCTCGACAAGGTAGATGCAGAGAGAATGTTTCCACTCATAGGGGAAATAGTTTCAGAATAAGAGGTTGCCCATTTAAAACTGAGATGAGGAGGAATTTATTCTCTCAGAGGGTTGTAAATCTGTGGAATTCTCTGCCCAGAGAGCTGTGGAGGCTGGGACATTGAATATATTTAAGGTGGAGATAGACAGATTTTTGAGCGATAAGGGAGCATAGGGTTATGGGAAGCGGGCGGGGAAGTGGAGCTGAGCCCGTGATCTTATTAAATGGCGGAGCAGGTTCGAGGGGCCAAATTGCCTACTCCTGCTCCTATTTCTTATGTTCTTATGTTAAATCCCACTCCAGGGGACTTGAACAGCTCGTCAAGGGGAACACTAGAGGTTGTCAGAAGTATCTGCCTTTCGAGTGAGGCGTTAAACCAAGGCCAAGTCTGCCTTCTCGGGTGGACATAAAAGATCCCATGGGCACTATTGCAAAGAGCAGGCAACCAACACCATTAACAGAGGGGGGGGTGGAGCGCAGATTCACCAGAAGGGTTAAATTATGAAGACAGGTTGCACAAACTTGGCTTATACTCTCTTGAGTTTAGTAGGTTGGGGAGGGGGGTGTGTGATCTGATCAAGGTGTTTAAAATGTTTAAAGTATTCGATCGGGTCGATATGGAGAAACTCTTTTCTCTGGTGGGGGGAATTCAAGAATATGGGGATATAATCTTAAAATCACAGCTGGGCCATTTCGGAGGGAAATCAGGAAGCACATCAGCTGTGGCTCAGTGGGCAGCACTCTCGCCTCGGAGTCAGAAGGTTGTGGGGTTCAAATCCCACTCCAGGGACTTGAGCACTAAAATCTAGGCCAACACTCCAGTGCAGTGCTGAGGGAGCACTGCACGATCGGAGGTGCCACTTTTCGGTCGAGACGTTAAACCGAGGCCCCGTCTGCTCCTTCAGGTGGACATAAAAGATCCCGTGGCACCATTTCGAAGAAAAGCAGAGGACTTCTGCCCGGTGTCCTGGGGCCAATATTTATCCCTCAATCAACATTGCTAAAAACAGATTATCTGGGTCATTATCACATTGCTGTTTGTGGGAGCTTGCTGTGCGCAAATTGGCTGCCGCGATTCCCACATTACAACAGTCACTACATTTCAAATATACTTCATTGGCTGTAAAGCGTTTTGAGACGTCTGGTGGTCATGAAAGGCGCTATATAAATGCAAATCTTTCTTTTTTCTTTCATCTATCACATAAAGGGTGGTCGAAGTATAGAATTCTCTTCGCCTAAAGGTTGAGGATGCTGTAGGTCATTTGAAGCTTTCGAGACTGAGGGCGATATATTTTTGTTGGGCAAGGGTACTGAGCGATATGAAGCAAAGCTGGGTAAATGGAGTTGAGACACAGATCAGCTATGATCTATTCGAATGGTGGAGCAGCCTCGAGTGGCTCAATGGCCCCCTCCTGTTACTAACCGATTGCTGTTTGAGGGATCTTGCTCTGCACAAATTGGCTGCCGGGTTTTGCCTACAAAACAACCACAGTTTAACAGTGACTCATCAGCTGCAGTGCTTTGGGGACGTCCCAAGGACATGAAAGATGCTTTTATTTATTTGCTCACGGGATGTGTTGGCACCGGCAAGGGCCAGCTTTTATTGTCCATCCCTAATTGCCCCTCGAGGAGGTGATGGTGGTGAGCCGCCATTTCAGAGGGGCAGTTAAAAGTTAACCACATTGCTGTGCGTCTGGAATCGCATATCGGCCAGACCGGGTAAGGACGGTAGATTTCCATCCCTAAAAGGACATTAGTGAGCCAGATGGGTTTTTCCGACAATCCGGTAGTTTTCATGGTCACCATTACCGATACTGGCTTTTCATTCCAGATTTATTTAATTAACTGAATTTAAATTCCCCAGCTGCCGTGGTGGGGTTTGAACTCATGTCCCCGGATCATTAGTCCAGGCCTCTGGTTTACTGGTTCGGTGATGTAACCACTATGCTACTTACTGTACCCTATATCATTACTCATTACTCGCTTTCTTTCCCTGCTTACCGAACATCTTTGTCTATTTGCAGAAGAACCTCATTGTCCTTAAAGTACGTGTTCCATCGACTGTCGGGGTTTGGATTCAAGGGCTGTTCAGGAAAGAAAGAAACAATCGAAAAAAGGGAAAATTCCACTGGGAAAAAAAACACAAAGGGAATGGCAAAAAGGAGATTTCACCAGAAATGGATCACAGAACTTGTAGAAGCAAAATCACACTGCTCGATCTCTTAACAACGTGCATTTATATAGCACTGTGTACAGTTTCGGTCTCCTTATTTAAGGGGGGTTATACTTGTACTGGAGGCAGTTCAGGGAAGGTTCATTAGATTGATTCCTGAGATGAAGGGGTTGTCTTATGAAGAAAGGTTGAGCAGGTTGGGCCTGTACTCATTGGAGTTTAGAAGAATGAGAGGTGATCTTATTGAAACGTATAAGATTCTGAGGGGGCTGGACAGGGGAGATGCAGAGAGGATGTTCCCCCTCGTGGGGGAATCTAGAACTAGGGGGCATAGTTTCAGAATAAGGGGTCGCCCACTTAAAACGCAGATGAGGAGGAATTTCTTCTCTCACAGATGATCGTAAATCTGTGGAATTCTCTACCCGAGAGAGGCTGGGTCATTGAATATATTTAAGGTGGAGATACAGATTTTTTAGCGACAAGTCAAGGGTTATGGGGAGCGGGCGGGAAAATGGAGTTGAGGCCATGATCAGATCAGCCATGATCTTATTGAATGGCGGAGCAGGCTCCAGGGGCCAAATGGCCGACTCCTGCTCCTATTTCTTATGTTGTTATGTTCTAAGCACCTTCAACGTAGTAAAACGTCCCAGAGCGCTTCACAGGAGCAACTATCAAACAAAATTTGACAGCGAGTCACATAAGATATTAAGACAGGTGACCAAAAGCTTGGTTACAGGGGTAGGTTTTAAGGAGCAGCTTAAAGGAGGGGAGAGAGAGAGAGAGAAAAAGAGAAAAAGGAGAGAGAGAGAGAGAAAGAAAAAGAGAGAGAGAGAGAGAGAGAGAGAGAAAAAGAGAGAGAGAGAGAGAAAGATAGAGAGAGAGAGAGAAAGAGAGAGGGAGAAAAAAGGAGAGAGAGAGAGAGAGAGAGAGAGAAAGAGAGAGAGAGAGAAAAAGAGAAAAAGGAGAGAGAGAGAGAGAGAGAGAGAAAAAGAGAGAGAGAGAGAGAGAGAGAGAGAGAGAAAGGAGAGAGAGAGAGAGAGAGAAAGAGAGAAAGATAGAGAAAGAGAGAGGGAGAAAAAAGGAGAGAAAAAGAGAGAGAGAGAGAGAAAAAAAAGAGAGAGAGAGAGAGAGAGAAAAAGAGAGAGAGAGAGAAAAAGAGAGAGAGAGAGAGAGAGAGAGAGAGAAAAAGGAGAGAGAGGGAGAGAGAGAGAGAGAGAGAGAGAGAGAGAGAAGAGAGAGAGAGAAAAAGAGAGAGAGAGAGAGAGAGAGAGAGAGAGAGAGAAAAGAGAGAGAGAGGGGTACGGAGAGCTTTGGGGAGTGAATTCCACAGCTTAGGGCGCAGCCTGCAATGGTGGAGCGAAAAGAATCAGGGGTGCGCAAAAGGCCAGAATTGGAGGAGCGCAGAGATCGTGTAAGGCTGGAGGAGGTTACAGAGATGAAAACAAGGATGAGGTTTTTAAATATCGTCGTGTTGCCGAACCTGGAACCAATGTAGATCAGCGAGCACAGGGGTGAGGGGTGAGCGGGACTCGGTGCGAGTTAGCAGACAGGCAAGTAAAAGAATAGATCCATTAATTAGGATTACACGTACAAGAAAGAACTATAGTGAAAGCTTGCTCACCCTTCATTACTTTTGGTTTGCCGACTCATGTTTGATCATCCCTGCCCGCCACTCTATCACAGGGTGGAAGGCAGAAGAGATTTAAGAGACAAAAGGGATGATGGGCAAAAATGAGATGGTAATGGCACAAATTAAGAAACACAAGATGAGTCTAGATGGGTTGTGAATGGCAGAATCATCACCGGCTGCCGTGGGAAAGAGAAAAAAGGGGAGGAAAGGGAAAAAAAATTAAGGCAGAGCTTATGGTCTGAAATTTCTGAACTCGATGTTGAGTCCAGGAGGCTGTAAAGTGCCTAAGCAAAAGATGAGGTGCTGTTCCTCGAACTTGCGTTGAGCTTCATTAGAACAGTGCAGGAGACCGAGGACGGAGAAGTCAGAGTGGGAGTGGAGATGGTAATGGGACAAGTTAAGCAACAAAAGATGAGTCTAGACAGGGTGCAAATAGAGATGACAGAATCTGCCGTGGGAAAGAGGTAAAAAAAAAAGGGGCAGAGGTAATTTATCCTGTTACTGAAAAGGGAGAAACGGGTTGGGGGCAAGATATACAAAAGAAATTTTAACAATCCTACCATCAATCTGAAACAAACAAAACAGTCGAGTACCTATCATCAACACCTGTAGCCAGCCACTAAATGAAACCTCTTTCCCCTTGTGACAGAAAGCAAATGAGACTCACATGGTCTTCCAACGTGACATCCTCCCGGAAGAAGCCCAGATTTGCCTTGGCGATTCCAGGCTGAATAATCATCTCCTTCAGGAACTGCGCATAAATTTCCCTGCAATTGAATAAACCACGCAGGGGGTCAGACTAAACACCGACAGGCCCTTATTCCTCGGGCTCTGACAACAGAACAGGCTGCCCAAGGACTCCGGATACCAAAAATCCACCCCTCAGTGACTGCTCTGCCTTCGATCCTCCCTCTCGCTCTGCAGACAGCTGTATAAACTATCCCGTGATAGGTCAGGGGAGGTGCTTTTTAAAAAAAAATACCATGTAATTCCTAATACACTTCTGCTGAGCCCCTTTGAGGCTACAAAGTCTAATTGTTGTTAAGTAAACTCAGACCGAGGTCAATCAGAGCTTAATTGCTATTTTGTTCGGGAGCTTTGCAGACTCGGGATATTTCAGGCCATAAGCATATATATTATCAATAAAAAGATAATGTCTAGAATAGTTAAGCCAGAGAAGCGGGCCCAGAGGGAAATAAATGGAAATGATTGAAAAGTAAATTTAAAACGGATCGTAGAATCGAACAGCCACAGGAGGAGACCATTTGGCCCATCGTGTCTGTGCCAGCTCTTTGAAAGGAGATATCGATTGGGAATCTTCCAGGTGGGGTAGAAGAGGCAAACACTGGGGCTGTTTGTAGGGTGGAAGCACTGGGTTAGTTGAGCTCACTGCAATTTGGGCTCCTCCAAATACTTGTTCCTTCGCCCAACACAAAGTTAGCTCCCGCTGACATTTCCACATGTCCTATGAACGGAAGTGTAAACCCTGTGGCGATGTGCCTGGGATGAACAAACGGTTAACTGTCGCTGGAGCGCGCGCCACATCCCCACTTCACTTCAAGTGATGATTACTATCAGTCTCTTCCATAGCAGGTTAAGCCGTCAAACAGATTTACTCATGGACTGAGTCACTGACAACAGCGGGAGCAAATTATCGAGGTCAATGCAAATAACTTTGTGGATTCAAGTCGCACTTCAGAGACCCGAGCACAAAAATCTAGTTTAACACTCTAGTGCAGCACTGTCGGGAGTGGCAGTACTGAGGGAGCGCTGAACTGTCAGAGGGGCAGTACTGAGGGAGTGCTGAACTGTCAGAGGGGCAGTACTGAGGGAGCGCTGAACTGTCAGAGGGGCAGTACTGAGGGAGCGCTGAACTGTCAGAGGGGCAGTACTGAGGGAGCGCTGAACTGTCAGAGGGGCAGTACTGAGGGAGTGCTGAACTGTCAGAGGGGCAGTACTGAGGGAGCGCTGAACTGTCAGAGGGGCAGTACTGAGGGAGTGCTGAACTGTCAGAGGGGCAGTACTGAGGGAGTGCTGAACTGTCAGAGGGGCAGTACTGAGGGAGCGCTGAACTGTCAGAGGGGCAGTACTGAGGGAGTGCTGAACTGTCAGAGGGGCAGTACTGAGGGAGCACCACACTGTTGGAGCGGCAGTACTGAGGGAGCACCGCACTGTTGGAGCGGCAGTACTGAGGGAGCGCCGCACTGTCGGAGGGGCAGGACTGAGGGAGCGCCGCACTGTCGGAGGGGCAGGACTGAGGGAGGGCTGCACTGTCAAGAGGGGCAGTACTGAGGGAGTGCCACACTGTCGGAGTTGCCGTCTTTCGGATGAGACGTTAAACTGAGACCCCGTCTGCTCTCTCAGGTGGACATAAAAGATCCCATGGCACTATTTCGAAGAAGAGCAGGGGGAGTTCTCCCCTGGTGTCCTGGGCCAATATTTATCCCTTAACCAACATACTAAAAACAGATTATCTAGGTCATTATCACATTGCTGTTTGTGGGAGCTTGCTTGTGCACAAATTGGCTGCTGCATTTCCTACATTACAACAGTGGCTACACTTCAAAAATTACTTCATTGGCTGTGAAGCGCTTGGGGTGTCCGGTGGTCATGAAAGGCGCTATAGAAATGCAAGTCTTTCATTTTAACACGCCACCTTTGAACCAGTGCGTGCAAGGGTGAACCAGACAAACCAGTCAGATAAGTTCATTTATATGTTTAGCATTTGAAAGACCTGCAAAGCCTCTTAAAAATAAGATCTCCCTACTGGTAACAGTCGGCAGGCTTTTCTAGCCATGGGCGTTGTATCTATGTGTTGGGATTAGATTAAAACTAGATTATTTTTATTCCTATAAAACCCTTTGAAAGACATGTTTTGGTCAATATGGCAGATCCACTTCACTCCAAAACAACTGCTGGAAACAGCTGCAGATTTTCCCTTCTTGGCTTGTTATCTCTGCCCTGCCACCATCAGCACACTGCTTCAGAGAATCGGTGGGGTGGGGTGGGGCAGAAAGGGAGCAGGGCGAGAGGGCAGTATCCCAGTCGTCGGGCCAATAGCGCACTCAAGTATTCCCCCCCCCCCGCAATTATTTTAATCTTACCCAGGCATCTGTGAATGGTCACGCTAGCGCTGTACTTTATGAAAGGGCGCCGATGCTCTCAGTAGGCTACCATTGCCCACCACCGGTGGGTGGAGATGGCACAGCCCGCAGATTTAGTTATGGTAATGGAAGCATTCGAGAGTGAGCAATCACCTGTTACCGCCCGACAGATTAGAACCTGGCCGAGCTAGGACCCCTTACTGTCCTTAGTAGAAAAACTGTGCGCTCCACGGGAGTTGGTCTAGTGTCCCGTTAGAGATGCAGGAAGAAATAAAGCCGTACCAGTGGTGCAAAGATGAAATGTCTATACAGGCAGACTGCCTCCTATGGGGTAATCGGGTAGTTGTGCCAAAAAAGGGCAGGGACACTTTCATTAGTGATCTCCACAGTATCCACCAAGACATTGTAATGATGAAAGCGATAGCCAGATCCCACGTGTGGTGGCCCGGTATCGATGCAGACTTAGAGTCCTGTGTGCACAAATGTAATACGTGCTCCCAGTTAAGCAATGCACCCAGGGAGGCACCACTAAGTTTATGGTCTTGGCCTCCAAACCGGGGTCTAGGGTTCATGTCAACTATGCAGGCCTATTCTTTGGAAAAATGTTTTTAGTGGTTGTAGATGCATACTCCAAGTGGATTGAATGTGTGATAATGTCAGCAAGCACATCCGCTGCCACCATTTAAAGTCTACGCACGGCCTGCCTGATGTCCTTGTACGTGACAATGGGCCGTGGTTTACCAGTGCCGAATTCAAGGAATTCATGACCCGCAATGGGGTCAAACATGTCACATCTGCTCCGTTGAAGCCAGCGTCCAACGGTCAGGCAGAACGAGCAGTTCAAACAATCAAGCAGAGCTTGAAAAGGGTAACTGAAGGCTCACTGCAGACTCGCTTATCCCGAGTCCTGCTTAGTTACCGCACAAGACCCCACTTGCTCACCGGGGTCCCTCCTGCTGAACTGCTCACGAAAAGAGCACTTAAGACAAGGCTCTCGTTAGTCCACCCTGATCTACACGAACAGGTAGAGAGCAGGCGGCTTCAACAGAATACCTATCATGATCGCACAATGTGTTACGCGAAATTGAAGTAAATAATCCTGAATTTGTGTTGAACTATGGACAAGGTCCCAAGTGGATTGCGAGCACTGTTTTGGCCAATGAGGGGAGTAGGGTGTCTGTGGTCCAACTCGCAAATAGACTCACCTGCAGAGAACACTTGGACCAAACCAAACTCAGATTTACGGACTATCCAAAACAACCCACAATACACTCTACCTTTTTCGATCCTCTAACACACACACGTGGCAAACGACCCAGCAGTTGATCACGAAGCAGAACCCATCACCCGCAGCAGCCCAGCAAGACTCACCACCCCCAGCAGTCCAGCAAGGCCAGCTGCGCAGCAGCCCAGTGAAAGCCCTGGGCTCACCAGCATTTGCACCGAGACGATCAACCAGGGAAAGGAAGGCCCCAGATCGACTCACATTGTAAATAGTTACACTATTGACTTTGGGGGGGTGGGGTGGTGAAGTGTTACGTATGTAAACCTGTAATTATCATGTCTAACCACCAGAGCACTTATCCCCTGGAGTCCCAAGGGATCCCACAATCCCTTGGGAGCACCTGTATATAAGGAGGCCTCACAGGCTGGAGAGGCACTCTGAGACCTGCAATAAAGGACTGCGGTCACACTTACTTTGAGCTTGCAGTATCGAGTCTGACTCTTTATCCAAGACATAACAGGGGGGCACCAGTGGATGTGGTGGATTTAGATTTTCAGAGGCATTCAATAAGGTGCCACACAAGAGATTATTGAACAAAATTAGGACTCATGGGATTGGGGGCAATATACTAGCATGGATTGTGGATTGAGGAAACAGAGTAGGAATAAATGGGTCATTTTCAGGTTCGACAGAATAGATGCAGGGAGGACATTTCCTCTGGCTGGGGAGTCTAGAACCAGTGGTTACAATCTCAGAATGAGGGGTCGGCCATTTAGGACCGAGATGAGGAGAAATTTCTTCACTCAGAGGGCGGTGAATCTCTGGAATTCTCTACCCCAGAGGGCTGTGGAGGCTCAGTCGCTGAGTATATTTAAGACAAAGAGCGATAGATTTTTGAATATTAAGGGAATCAAGGGATATGGGGACAGTGCAGGAAAGTGGAGTTGAGGTAGATCAGCCACCATCTCACTGAATGACGGAGTAGGCTCGAGGGGCCGAATGGCCCACTCCTGCTCCTTTTTCTTATGCTATGTTCATTGCACTCATCACAGCAGAGTCTACCTTCTCCTCCCCCTCTCTGTGACCCACAGCAGACGCTGAGCCTCTTGCACAGCAGTTAGGAGATGAAATGAAACACTGGCACCTGCATGTTTGAAAAGGCCATTTCCTACACTTGTTATCCCTTCCTGTGTTTAACAGTTCGCTTAACAAAAGCTACTCGATCAAACTTTGTAAATATCACAGAAATGAGAGAGAGACACGCAGCATCCCCATGGAGGGTTTTACTCGAGGGCGAATATTCAGAAACAGCAATTTAAATGTGTAGGTTCCTCAGGAATGCAAACAAGCCCACAATACTAATCAGCTTCTTCGTACGGCAGTGTCAGTATTGCTAAGGATTCTGTAGACACTCTTCTTCTTGGGCAGTCCCCCGGAGTCGAGGATGACTTGCTTCCACACCCCGCCACACAGCACTGCCCCCGTGGGCATCAAAATCCACGGCGCGGCCTTGGACACCGTGGATCATTTTCCATACCTCGGGAGCCTACTAGCAGCAAGGGCAGACATTGATGACGAGGTTCAACACCGCCTCCAGTGTGCCAGCGCAGCCTACGGTCGCCTGAGGAAGAGAGTGTTTGAAGACCAGGACCTCAAATCTGGCCCCAAGCTCATGGTCTACAGGGCAGTAGAGATACCCGCCCTCCTATATGGCTCAGAGACGTGGACCATATACAGCAGACACCTCAAAGCACTGGAGAAGTATCACAAGCGCTGTCTCCGCAAGATCCTGCGAATCCCCTGGGAGGGAGACACACCAACGTCGGTGTTTTCGATCAGGCCAACATCCCCAGCATCGGAGCACTGACCACACTCGACCAGCTCCGCTGGGCAGGCCACATTGTCCGCATGCCCGACACGAGACTCCCAAAGCAAGCGCTCTACTCGGAACTCCTACACGGCAAGCGAGCCCCAGGTGGCAAAAGGAAACGTTTCAAGGACACCCTCAAAGCCTCCCTTGATAAAGTGCAACATCTCCACTGGCACCTGGGAGTCCCTGGGCCAAGACTGCCCTAAGTGGAGGAAGAGCATCCGGGAGGGCGCTGAGCACCTCGAGTCTCGTCGCCGAGAGCGTGCAGAAAACCAAACGCAGGCAGCGGAAGGAGCGTGCGGCAAACCAGACTCCCCACCCACCCTTTCCTTCAACCACTGTCTGTCCCACCTGTGACAGAGACTGTAATTCCCGTATTGGACTGTTCAGTCACCTGAGAACTCACTTTTAGAGTGGAAGCAAGTCTTCCTCGATTCCGAGGGGCTGCCTGTGATTGATTGATTGCTTCCACACTAAAATGAGTTCTAAGGTGCCATGCTGATGTTCCAGATCCAGAATTTAATTTTAAAAGGGCGGAGGATGCCTGTGTGTGAATTCTTTTAACGTGGGGTGGCCGTTGCACACCAGCCACCACACGAACTTGACAGTTTCACTTTTATCAAGGGAGGCTGTGAGGGTGTCCTTGAAACCTTTCCTTTGGCCACCTGGGGCTCGCTTGCCGTGTAGGAGCTCCGAGTAGAGCGCTTGCTTTGGGAGTCTCGTGTCGGGCATGCGGACGCTGTGGCCCGCCCAGTGGAACTGGTCGAGTGTGGTCCAATGGCAAGGGGGATCCGAGATAACTGCCGCGTGCGCGCGCGTGTGCCTGGCTGTTGGGAGCCCAGCCGATGACGGCTGACCATCAGACCACCCCACCCCTCTCCAAATCAAGGGATTGCCTCTGATGGCCCCAGGAGGTGGAGTCACCCGTAACCACCATTAGAAATGCTTCTTTCTCACCTCTGTTTCTTCAGGAAGGTGCTCCATTGGGCCTGCTCCGTGGGAAGGTAATTGAGGAGAATCTGGGAGCAGACAAGAAGCCATGGATTAAATAATAAAGTTGACAAGACAGAACTTGTTACATCGAGTCTACAGCACTGAAACAGGCCTCACATCATCTCTGGCTCATTTAGTTATATTATATAATGTTGAATAGATTTTAAAAAAAAATGTTACCATGGGACAGTCACCTGGTTTCCCATCACCGGACACGCTATTTGAATCCGCTATCGCGAGGGCACATAGCCGGGTTCTACAACAACAACAACTTGTATTTATATAGCTCCAGCCCCAACCAGTATGATCTCTGTGCAATAGGTTTAAGAACATAAGAATTAGGAGCAGGAATATGCCATTCGGCCCCTCTAGCCTGCTCCGCCATTCAATGAGATCGTGGCTGATCTTCTCCCTCAACTCCACTTTCCTGTGTTATCCCCATATCCCTTGATTCCCTTAATATTCAAAAATCTATCGAACTCTGTCTTGAATATACTCAGCGACAGCCTCCACAGCGCTCTTGGGTAGAGAATTCCAAAGATTCACCGCCCTTTAGAGTGAAGAAATTTCTCCTCATCTCGGTCCTAAATGGCCGACCCCTTATTCTGAGACTGTGACCCTTGGTTCTAGACTCCCCAGCCAGGGGGAAACATCCTCCCTGCATCTACCCTGTCAAGCCCTGTAAGAATTTTGTATGTTTCAATGAGATCACCTCTCATTCTTCTAAACGCTAGAGAATACAGGCCTAGTCTACTCAATCTCTCCTCATGGGACAATCCCCCCCATCCCAGGAATCAGTCTGGTGAACCTTTGTTGCACTCCCTCAATGGCAAGTATATCCTTCCTTAGATAATGAGACCAAAACTGTACACAATACTCCAGGTGCGGTCTCACCAGAGCCCTACATAATTGCAGTAAGACATCTTTACTCTTATACTCAAACACTCTTGTAATAAAGGCCAACATACAGCAAGCAGTTAAGAAAGCAAATGTACCTGCATATTAACTTTCAGTGATTTGTGTACAAGGACACCCAGGTCCCTCTGAACACTAACATTCGCATTCAGCAGGTCTCTCACAGCCCGATTAGCTCGATCACTCAGTTTACAAACTTGCCTTTCATGTCCCCAGTGCGCAATAACGGCATGAGAAACCAAGACTCAATCTTGCCTGGGGTTGCCAACCCTCCAGGATTGTCCTGAAATCTCCAGGAATGAACGATTAATCTCCGAGCAACACCTGGGAGAAAAATCGTCGGGACGTTGGAAGAAAATTGGCGATCTTATTCATTTTCTTTGAAACGATTCTGTTTTTTTTTTTAAAAAGTTAAAAAAATATTGGAGATGGGAAGGGCGGCTGTTTGGCCAGGTGGGGCGGCTGGAGGTCATATGACCAAACCTCCAGGAGTACGTCCAGCCTGAGTTGGCAACCCTGATTTTGCCTCGAAACAAAAACCCAATGTCCTCATAGGAATGCTCCTGGGCCTGGCCAAGGTGGCCAGTGACCAGGCCAGGCAGCGGGCGATGGAGGGGGTCGTTCAGCCCGACTCTCTTCCACGGCTACATTTGAGCCAGGGTGTCCCTGGAGATGGAGTACATGGTGTCCACCGGTACGCTCGCGGCCTTCCACGAGAGGTGGGCGCCGGAGGGACTGGAGTGCATCATCACCCCCGGGAACAGAATGTTAATTTAATTTGGCAAAGTTCTGAGTTAATTTGTTAATTTGAGGGTTCTAGTGCCCTTACAAAAAGGAGGCATTTGATTTAAAGTTTAGTTTAAAATAGTTGTAGAGCTGTTACATTGTGAGTGGCTTAGCCAGTCACGTGATGTTCACAAGACTCAATAAAACCCCAGCCAGTTGGGTTTGGGGATCCACAATGAGGCAGGTGGTTGTGAGCCTGGTGGATGAACTGGTATGTATAGTGCGATTGTTAAACCTTTGTTAATAAACCAACTAGTTCATAATAGCAACATGTTGCTATGGATTTTCAAGCAACGAACCCATGAAGCAAATACATCGGACCCACCTTCCAACACAGCGAGCGCAGCCCCCCTTCGAATGGAATTCCTGCAGGCAGAAACAGGGAGGGGGGGTCAGACTCACTCGTATTAAAGAGCATTTGTGAAACACAAAGAGAATCGGCACATTCATTCCGCAAATATATTGGATGTTTTGTTGTGCTTTTCCTTCCTAATAGCCCAGCAGCCACAACGAATGTTCCCCCTAATTGTTTTCTGGGCTACATACGGTTATGCGATTAAAACTGTGAGGCAAAAAAATCTCACGTGTATCAACCGTCTGTCCAATCGGATCGGTATCAACTGCTTGTCATGGTCGTATGTTTCTGCTGTACAACTAATGTGTTATATTCCATCTTAAACTCTGATTAAACACAATATATCCACCATACTGGTTTGTACTGGAACCTGATTATTTAAAGTGACCAGAGATAGCCGTAAAGGTGTTATTTCTAACAGCACGGCCCACTCAAACGTCTGGGCGTGCACGACTTTTTGCAATGTGAAACCAGCTCACTGGCTGCTCAGGACCTCGAGACAGGTGCGCGGCTTAAAGGAAACATTGGCCACAACTTGGGGAAAAGCCCACGTATGTGGGAGCTCTGCCAGAAGGCATGTCTCATCCGGAGAGCCACTGATTGGAGTCCTTCCCAGTCCTGGATGCGAGACCTGCAGTTACAAATGGTACTTCAGCAAAAGAAAAGACTTGGACGTGGATTTATATAGCGCCTTTCACTTCCACCGGATGTCTCAAAGCGCTTTACAGCCAATGAAGTACTTTTAAGAGTGTAGTCACTGTTGTAATGTAGGAAATGCAGCAGCCAATTTGTGCACAAGCAAGCTCCCACAAATAGCAATGTGATAATGACCAGATAATCTGTTTTTGTTATGTTAATTAATAAATATTGGCCAGGACACCGGGGATAACTCCCTTGGTCTTCTTTGAAATAGTGCCGTGGGATCTTTTACATCCACCTGAGAGCGCAAACGGGACCTCGGTTTAACGTCTCATCCAAAAGACAGCACCTCCAACAGTGCAGCGATCCCTCAACACTGCACGGGGAGTATCAGCCTAGATTTTTGTGCTCACGTCCCTGGAGTGGGGCTTGAACCAACAACCTTCTGACTCAGAGACAAGAGTGCTATGCACTGAGCCACATCTGACATTAACAGCAGCCCAAATACCCCCTTTATGCTTGTGCGGGATGCAGATTGCTACAAATGGAGTGACTGTTAACACTCAGGTCACACAACGCTGCAAGGGCAGATTCTTCAAATGTTACAGTTTACAAATAAAAATAGAGTTGATTTCTATAGCGTCTTTCACAACCACTGGATGTATCAAAATGCTTTACAGCCAATGAAGTACTTTTGGAGTATAGTCACTGTTGTAATGTAGGAAACACGGCAGTCAATTTGCGCAAAGCAAGCTCCCACAAACAGCAATGTGATAATGACCAGATAATCTGTTTTAGTGATGTTGATCGAGCGATAAATATTGGCCCCAGGGCACCGGGGATAACTCCCCTGCTCTTGTTTGAAATAGTGCCATGGGACTTTTACGTTCACCTGAGAGAGCAGACGGGGCGTCGGTTTAATGTAGCATCCGACAGCGCGGCGCTCCCTCAGTACTGCCCCTCCGACAGTGCGACGCTCCCTCAGTACTGCCCCTCCGACCCGCTCCCTCAGTACTGCCCCTCCAACAGCGCGGCGCTCCCTCAGTACTGCCCCTCCGACAGTGCGGCGCTCCCTCAGTACTGCCCCTCCGACAGTGCGCCGCTCCCTCAGTACTGCCCCTCCGACAGTGCAGCGCTCCCTCAATACTGCACTGGAGTGTCAGCCTAGATTTTTGTGCTCAAGTCTCTGGAGTGGGACCTGAACCCATGACTTTCTGACTCGAAGGCGAGAGTGCTGCCCATTGAGCCACAGCTAACAATTAAATCGCAGGGACGCACTAGTCAGCTTTTAGTGGATAGTTTTGAGTGGACGAGAGGAAAGATATTTCTACAAATAACCCAAAAAGGGCTTTCAGAACACTCTATTAATCAGCCTCTCACAACACCAAACTGCTAAATTGGAGATGAAAAAAGCTGATTTGAAAAATGAAGACCACTTAATTAGCGTCGGTTCTACACCATCAGCAACTTTTATTCATTTAGTGCCTTTAACGTCCCAAGGCGCATTGCAGAAGTGTTTTAAGACAAAACAAATAAATTTGACACTGAGCCACACAAGAAGAAATTAGTGCAGCTTGGTCAAAGTGATAGGTTTTAAGGAGCATCTTAAAGGAAGAAAGAGAAGTAGAGAGGTTTAGAGAGGGAGCTCCGAAGTTTGGAGCCCAGGCAGCTGAAGGCACGGCCACCAGTGGTTGAACGATTATAATCAGGGATGCTCAAGAGGGCAGAATTTGAGTAGCGCAGAGATCAGCAAATCGGTACAGGCACCTTACCACCGGCTCTCCAGAATAGGAGACTGAAACGAAAGGCCGTTGTCCTTACCACTGAAGCAGAGGTCTCGCAGTTTGGTGAGGCTGATCTTTGGTTCGTTCAGTGCCACTCTGAACTCTGCGATCCTATCAACACAAAACACCATTCCGTAAGCGAAAGGCCTTTCAAACAGAGACCAGCAACACCAGCGCTATCTGCAATGGGATTCACATTGGGTTTAAAAGGCCCAAAGACATCTGCCGATCAAACTCGTCTGCCACGGGTACCCAGCAGTTTCTGCAATGTTCATTCTGCAACTGATCACCCAAGCAGGGAGTGTAACATCGGAACAGCTCCCGACTGCTCAACACAAAGAGATATCTCCCTAACTTGCACCAAGTTCCGCTCAACCATCACCCACTGTGTACACTGACCTACATTGGCTCCCAGCCCAGCAATGCATCGATTTTCAAGAGTACCCAGAGTACTTAAGGAGGCGGCCTTGGAAATAGCGGATGCATTGACAGTCATTTTCCAACATTCCATTGACTCTGGATCAGTTCCTATGGAGTGGAGGGTAGCCAATGTAACCCCACTTTTTTAAAAAGGAGGGAGAGAGAAAACACGGAATTATAGACTGGTCAGCCTGACATCGGTAGTGGGTAAAATGATGGAATCAATTATTAAGGATGTCATAGCAGCGCATTTGGAAAGAGATGACATGATAGGTCCAAGTCAGCATGGATTTGTGAAAGGGAAATCATGCTTGACAAATCTTCTGGAATTTTTTGAGGATGTTTCCAGTAGAGTGGACAAGGGAGAACCAGTTGATGTGGTATATTTGGACTTTCAGAAGGCTTTCGACAAGGTCCCACACAAGAGATTAATGTGCAAAGTTAAAGCACATGGGATTGGGGGTAGTGTGCTGACATGGATTGAGAACTGGTTGTCAGACAGGAAGCAAAGAGTAGGAGTAAATGGGTACTTTTCAGAATGGCAGGTGGTGACTAGTGGGGTACCGAAAGGTTCTGTGCTGGGGCCCCAGCTGTTTACATTGTACATTAATGATTTGGACGAGGGGATTAAATGTAGTATCTCCAAATTTGCGGATGACACTAAGTTGGGTGGCAGTGTGAGCTGTGAGGAGGATGCTATGAGGCTGCAGAGCGACTTGGATAGGTTAGGTGAGTGGGCAAATGCATGGCAGATGAAATATAATGTGGATAAATGTGAGGTTATCCACTTTGGTGGTAAAAACAGAGAGACGGAGTATTATCTGAATGGTGACAGATTAGGAAAAGGGGAGGTGCAATGAGACCTGGGTGTCTTGGTACATCAGTCATTGAAGGTTGGCATGCAGGTACAGCAGGCGGTTAAGAAAGCAAATGGCATGTTGGCCTTCATAGCGAGGGGATTTGAGTACAGGGGCAGGGAGGTGTTGCTACAGTTGTACAGGGCCTTGGTGAGGCCACACCTGGAGTATTATGTACAGTTTTGGTCTCCTAACTTGAGGAAGGACATTCTTGCTATTGAGGGAGTGCAGCGAAGGTTCGCCAGACTGATTCCCGGGATGGCGGGACTGACCTATCAAGAAAGACTGGATCAACTGGGCTTGTATTCACTGGAGTTCAGAAGAATGAGAGGGGACCTCATAGAAACGTTTAAAATTCTGATGGGTTTAGACAGGTTAGATGCAGGAAGAATGTTCCCAATGTTGGGGAAGTCCAGAACCAGGGGTCACAGTCTAAGGATAAGGGGGAAGCCATTTAGGACCGAGATGAGGAGAAACTTCTTCACCCAGAGAGTGGTGAACCTGTGGAATTCTCTACCACAGAAAGTTGTTGAGGCCAATTCACTAAATATATTCAAAAAGGAGTTAGATGTAGTCCTTACTACTAGGGGTATCAAGAGGTATGGCGAGAAAGCAGGAATGGGGTACTGAAGTTGCATGTTCAGCCATGAACTCATTGAATGGCGGTGCAGGCTCGAAGGGCCGAATGGCCTGCTCCTGCACCTATTTTCTATGTTTCTATTTTAAAATTCTCATCCTTCTATTTAAATTCCTCTGTGGTAGAATCATAGAAAAATTTCAACACAAGAGGTCTTTCGATCCATTGTGTCCGTGCCAGCCAACAAAGAGCTACCCAGCCTAATCCCACCTTCCAGCACTAGGTCCGTAGCTCTGTAGATTATGGCTCTTTAAGTGCACATCCAAGTATTTTTTAAAGGTGATGAGGGTTTTTGCTACCACACCCTTTCAGGCAGTGAGTTCCAGACTCCCACCACCCTCTGGTGATGAAATGTTTCCTCGTCTCCCCTCTAATCCTTCTACCAATTACTTTAAATCTATGCCCCCTGGTTATCGACCCCTCTGCTTAAAGGAAATAGGTCCTTTCCACTCTATCGAGGGGCCTCATAATTTTCTACACCTAAATTAAATCTCCCATCAGCCCCCTCTGTTCCAAGGAAAATAAACCTCAGCTTATCCAATCTTTTCTCATAGCTAAGGTTTTCCAGGCCAGGCAACATCCTCGTAAATCTCCTCTGTACCCTCTCTCGTGCAATCACATCTTCCCTGTAATGTGGTGACCAGAACTGCACGCAGTACTCCAGCTGTGACCGAACTAGTGTTGTACAGGTAGAGCGTCCGAAATCCGGAAACCTTGGGGGACCGAGGCTGTTCTGGATTTCAGGTATTTCCGATGTCCTGAATCTGGAAAAGCCCAGGCCGAAGTAAGGGGGATGGGGGAGGTCCAGCGGCCGAACGGGAGGGGGCGGGGGAGGGGGGGTCGCATCGCAACAGGAACAGGTCCGGATTTCGGAACATTTTCCGGATTCCGGACGGCCCCACCATGTATCGGCCCGGTGTCGGGAACATTCCAAATTTCTGAACTCTGGATTTCAGACGCTCAAACTGTAAACAGTTCTAGCATAGCTTCCCTGCTCTTGTGTTCTATGCCTCGGCTAATAAAGAAAAGCATTATGTAGGCCTTCTTAATCATCTTATCGACCTGTCCTGCTAACTTTAAGAATCTGTGGACATGCACTCCAAGGTCCCTCTGTTCCTCCACACCTCTCAGTATCCTCCCATTTATGGTCTCGCCCTTTCCCGATCTCTGTAACATGCTCCAGCTTTACAACCAATGTACCCTCAAATTTTTATTTTTGGTGCACGGTCATTTTAAGTTTGCTGTGTGGTATCTTTTCCAGCGGAACAGCTGGTGAGCGGCCTTCGCTGGACCTCCCGATGATGTGCGCCTGTGCGGCTTAGGGAGAACATTGCCTACAAACCTCCGAGACTTCTGCTGCCCCATGTCCTAACTCACACCTAGTCCAATTCCCCCATCATCCCTGCGCTCGCTGACCTACAATGGCTCCCGGTCTGGCAACGCCTCGATTTTAAAATTCTCATCCTTGTGTTCAAATCCCTCCATGGCCTCTCGTACCCTCCCTATCTCTGTAACCTCCTCCAGTCCCACAACCCTCCGAGATCTCTGCGCTCTTCCAATTGCCAGAGGCCATCGCCTCTTCCACATCCCTAATTTTAAATCAATCCGCCATTGGCGGCCACAGCCCTAAGCTCTGGAATTCCTTCCCTAAACCTCTCTGCTTCTCTCTCTCTCTCCTCTTTTACGATGCTCCTTAAAACCTAACTCTTTGACCAAGCAGTTGGTCACCTGTCCTAATATCTCATGTGGCTCGGTGTCAAATTTGGTTTGATAACGCTTCTGTGAAAGGGCTTGGGACGTTTTGCTATGTTAAAGGCACTTTTTGCCTTTGTTACCTCTAGACTTGACTATTCCAATGCACTTCTGGCTGGCCTCCCACATTCTACCCTACATAAACTCGAGATGATCCAAAACTCAGCTGCCCGTGTCCCAACTCGCACCGAGTCCCGCTCACCCCTCACCACACATTGGCTTCCGGTTAACGAACGCCTTGATTTCAAAATCCCTCCATGGCCTCACCCCTCCCCATCTCTGTAATCTCCTCCAGCCACCCTCCCCGCCCAAGATGTCTGCCCTCCTGAGCATTCCTGATTGTAATCGCTCCACCATTGGTGGCCGAGCCTTCCGTTTCCTAGTCCCCAAACTCGAACTCCCTGCCTAAACCTTTCCACCTCGCTTTGCTCCTTCAAGACGCTCCTTAAAACATACCTCTTTGACCCAAGCTTTTGACCACCAGTGCTAATTTCTACTTATGCGGCTTGGTGTCAAATTTTTTAGCGCATAACACTCTAGAAGAGAGAAGACTGTGGGGTGACCTGATTATGAAAGGGTTTGATAGGGTAGATGCAGGGAAGATGTTTCCACTGGTGGGGGAGACCAGAACTGGGGGCCATAAATACAAGATAGTCACTAATAAATCCAATAGGGAATTCAGGAGAAACTTCTTTACCCAGTGAGTGGCGAGAATGTGGAACTCGCTAGCACAGGGAGTGGTTGAGGCAAATAGCATCGATGCATTCAGGGGTCATAGTCTCAGAATAAGGCATCAGCCATTTAGGACTGAGATGAGGAGAAATGTCTTCACTCAGAGGGTTGTGATTCTTTGGAATTCTCTGCCCCAAAGAGCTGTGGAAGCTCAGTTGTTGAGCATATTCAAAATCAGAGAGCGATAGATTTTTGGATATTAAGGGAATCAAGGGATATGGGGACTGTGCAGGCAAGTGGAGTCGAGGTACATCAGCCATGATCTTTTTGAATGGTAGAGCAGGTTCAAGGGGCCGAATGGCCTACTCCTGCTCCTATTTCTTATGTTTAAAGGGAAGTCAGATAAGCACATGAGGGAGAAAGGAATAGAAGGATATGCTGATAGGGTGAGATGAAGAGGGGTGGGAGGAGGCTCGTGTGGGGCATAAACTCTGGCACAGACCAAATGGCCTGAATGACTTATTACTGTGTAAAATTGGCTCCTATTTCAAAACACAGCCTGAAGTGTCCCGGTTCATTGCAAAAACATTCAAGCAACCAAACCAGCTCAGCTGAAAGCCAAAGACAATACGAAATAAAACAAGCAAAACACTGCAGATGCTGAAAATCAGACAAATACGGAAAAGGCTGGAGACACACAGCAACTCAGTCAGCCTCTGTGGAGGGGATAGTCAGCAGTTTTGGTGCAAATCATGTGAGGGGACAACATCAAACCCTTTCGGATGCACAGATGAGGTTTTGGCTGAAAACCCTTTTGAGTGGGCAGGGCACTCAACATTCACAAACAAAGGATATCCCAAAGGAAAAAGTGCCCCAGCCTGAGGATGGGGGGGTTACTGGTTTCTGACACCAGACAGGCCTGTCCCAAGGAAGGGGGGGGGGGGTCAGCAGGATGTGTTTATTTTGGGGGTTAAAGGACCAATTTTGCAGCCTCTGACTGAGAGAGAGCTCAGCTCCACCTGTTGAAGTGGGGTTTGGACTCTGGGTCACTCCCCCAAGATGCCCAGGCTCTGCCCAACCCACCACCACAGCTGCCCAGTCTCCCTCTCTCTCTCTCCCCCCTCTCTCTCTCTCTCCCCCCTCTCTCTCTCTCTCCCCCCTCTCTCTCTCTCTCTCCCCCCTCTCTCTCTCTCTCCCCTCTCTCTCTCTCTCCCCCCCTCTCTCTCTCCCCCCCTCTCTCCCTCTCCCCCTCTCTCTCTCTCTCCCCCCTCTCTCTCTCTCCCC